>NC_053164.1:148449335-148749335 GCF_016835505.1 Polypterus senegalus
ATGGAACCAGGTCCCACTGCAAAAAACCTTTAAGGAGAATGTCCGCCATCGTTCCCCAAATCGTGAAGGATTTGGGGCTGCAACAGACAATGACCCAAAACCACCAGCAAAACCCCTCTGAAAAAAAAAAAAATAAGACTTTGGGTTTAGTCAAATCCTGACCGAATAATTGAGATGCTATGGGCCCCAAAAAGGGGGGGGTTTATGCTGAAAACCCTCAAATAAAGCTGAATTACCTTTGCAAAAATGAGGAAAAAATTCCTCCCAAACCTGTAAAGACTCATTGGTTTAAACGCTTTTTTGCAGTTTTTGCTAAGGGGGGCTCAACCTTTTTAGGTTCAGGGGAAAAACTTTTTTAACAGGGCCATTGGTTTGGATTTTTTTTTTCCAAATAATAAAACCATCATATAAAACCATTTTGGTTTACTTGTGATATTTGACTAATGGGGAAAAGGTTTTATGATCAGAAACATTTTTTTTGACAAAATCAAAGAATAAAAAAAACAGGAAGGGGGGAAAAAGTTTTCCCCCCTTTTTATTATATATATATATACACAAAATATATATATATATATATATATATATATATATATATATATATAAATATATATATATATATATATATATATATATATAAAATATATATATATATATATATATATATATATATATATATATAAAATATAAAATATAAATTTTATTTTAATATATATAAATAATAAATAATAAAAATAATAAAAAAAAAAATAAATAATAACACATATAAAATAAAAAAAAATACCAAAAAATAAAAAATTAAAAACACAAAATATAATAAAAAACACAAAAAAAACACAAAAAAAAAGAAAAAAATAAAAAAAACAACACAACCAAACAAAAAAAAACAAAAAAAAAAACAAAAAAAAAATTTTAAAAAAAAAAAACAAAAAAAAACAAAAAAAAAAAAATTTAAAACACAAATTTTGGACAATATAATATATGTGTTAGGGTTTAAAAATAATATGTTAATGTAAAAATATAATATGTGTATATGGAAAATAATAATATTTATATTATTAATAATATTTAATATAATATATGTTATATTTTAAAAATATATAATATATTGTAAATTTATATAAATATATTTATATTTATTATAAAATATAATATGTATTTTATTATTTAAATTTTATATATAAAAAATTTTTAAAAAATTAAAATAAAAAAAAAATGAAATTAGTGAATTAGTAATTTTTAATATATAAATGTGAAAAAATAAAAAATAAAATAAAATTTTTAAAAAAAAGTGTAAAAAAAAAAAATATATAAAATTTTTTAAAAAAAAAATGAAATATATATAAAATTTTTAAAAAAAAATTTAAAAATTAAATAGGGAAAAAAATTAAAATAAAAAAATTAAAATTTAAAAAAAAAAAAAAAAAAAAAGTAAAAAAAATAAAAAAACAAAATAAAAAATTAAATAATATATTGTATATTATATTATATAATTAAAACAAAAAACAAAATATGTAAAATTAAAATTATGTAAAATGCTAAAAAAATTTTGAAATTAATTACAAAGAAAATATGAAAAAAAATAAAAAATGCCCATGTAAAAAAAAAAAAAATGTGAAAAAAAAAAAATTTAAAAAAAAAAAATTAATAATGCCAAATTTTAAAAAGGGGAAAAAAAAAAAAAAAACCCAAATAAAAAAAAAAAAAAACAAAAGTATTTAAAAACCAAAAAAAAAATTTAAAAAAAAAAAAAAATTTTAACAAAAATTTTTTTTAATAATATTATTTTTTACCATATAATATATATACATATTTTAATATTATATATAATTTATTTATAATATAATTAATATTATTATATATTTTAATATATATATAATTTATATATATAAAAAAATATGTGAAAAAATAAATAAATTTAAAAAAAGTAAAAAAAAAATAAAAAATGTTTAAATAAATGAAAAAAAAAAAAGAAAACAAAAAATTAAACCAAAAAAATAAGTGAAAAAAAAAAAAGGAAAAAAAAAAAAAAAAACAAATTTGGGAAAAAAAAAAAAAAAAAAAAAAGAAAAAAACAAAAAAAATAAAAAAAAAAAAAAAAAAAAAATTAACCATAATATATATTATATATATTAATATATATTAAAAATTTTTATATATTTATATGATATAATATATAATTTTTATGTTTTTGGATAATTTTAAAATATTATATTTTAATTAATATTATTTATTTTTTAAAAAATAATAAATATTATTAATTATAATTTTAAAATAAAATTTTAGTGATAAAATAAATTTTTTAAAAAAAAAAAAATAGTGTTTTATAAAAATATAGATTTTTTTAAAAAAAAAAAAAAAAAAAAATATTTAAAAAAAAAAAAAAAAAAAAAAAAAAAAATTTGTGGGAAAAAAAAATTTTTAAATATTGGAAAAAAATTATTAAAAAATAAGAAATTTAAAAAATAAAAAATTATTTAGGGAATAAAATAAAATAAATTTTAAAAAGTAAATAATTTTAAATAATAATAAAATATGGGTTAAATATAAAATAAATTAAAATTGGGTTTAAAATTTTAAAATTAAAATAAAAAGTTATATATATATTTAAATTTTTTTTTTTTTTAATTTAAAAATTTTATTTAATTTTTTAAAAATATTAATTTTATAAAAAATGTAATTTTAAAAATGGTTAATATTTGGAAAAGAATAAAAAATTTGGAAGAAATTATTTTATCCAAAAAGGGAAAACCCAAACCTGAGCCAACCCTTGTAGCCATTTTGGGAAAGTAAAAATTTCAGGTTCTAATTGTGAACAATTTTTAAATTCCTCCCAATAAAAGGGAAAAAAACAGCTTTTCCTTTTAATTTTTCCCGTGACCAATTTAACCCTTTTAAATTAATTCACCCATTTTTTGAAGGTTTTTGGGTTTTTTTGGAAAATTTTTATTTCTTTTATAAAAAAAAAAAAAAAAAAAAAAAAAAAAAAAAAAAAAAAAAAAAAAAAAAAAAAAAAAAAAAAAAAAAAAAAAAAAAAAAAAAAAAAAAAAAAAAAAAAAAAAAAAAAAAAAAAAACCCCCCCCCCCCCCCCCCTCCCCCCCCCCCCCCCCCCCCCCCCCCCCCCCCCCCCCCATTTCAATAACCAGATGAATCCGCCTAAGTGTACCTAACCATTTTAAATTAATTCACCCATTTTTGCAAGGTTAATCTCAGTTATTTATATGAGATCCTGTTGGTCATTGCATACAAAGCAATTTGTATAGAAGAGTTTTACCAAAAGCTAAGTGTTTTTATAGACGCAAGTTAGGTGAGGGACGTACACATAAAGATTTTAAATACTTGGCAACAAGTTTCATACTGATATTTAAATTACTACAATAAGAGGAATAAATAATGTAAGAAAATGATTTATTTGGAACAAGGATCTGCAGTAGTGTTGCAGAGCAGAAATGAGCCCAGCAGACTGTCATTTGTAAGGCCATGCAAGCCTAGGCCAGTTACACTTGAAAGATAACTCAAATGAAAAGAACTTAGCTGAGCAGTGACCACAGTGATGAAGAATAAATTGAAACTTAAGGAACATAGCATTAATGTCCAATGATAAACAAGTTCACACCATATTTAAGACTTTTCTCTTTGAGTTTTCTTCCTTTAATTTAAAACTCGTATTTAACCTTTGAGCTAAAGATATTACACTTTATAAAAGATGTCAATTTTGAAACACATGAAGTTAACATTAGCTGGCATGCAATGAACATTAAGTTTAGCTAGAGCCAAAATCTAAATTTATCCAACAATTTTTTATGTGAAAGTCCCAGAACCTGGAGCACATTATAGTTGATGAAAAGCAGGAGGGCAGATAAGCTACAGAGGTTTCATGGGTAGAGGTAGCTGTAAGGTAAGGGGTAAGGTTACCATCTGTGTAGAGTATGTTAATCAGTGTACTGCATCAGTGCTTCCCATATTTAGTTCCTGGCCCTTGTGAGGCTGCAAATTTTTTATCTTATTGTTAAATTAGGTGACATCTTTCCTTTTATTTTGAGTTAAGAAAAGTGCAGTAGTTTGAGGTTTACATTTATAAGAAATGTTTTATTTCTTTATCATGCCTACTTTTGTATTTATTAGTAAATGATGGATTAAATAATAAGTACATTTCTATAGCACTTTTATCACTACTACTTGTATCCTCACCAACAGCTCTTAAAGCAGCAACCTAAGCTCCAAGCTTTTCATAGATTGTCAGGCCCAAAATAACTAAAATATTTAAAAAAAATACATTTTTACCAATCTAACCTACAAATTGTTGCTTAAATTGACTAAGAAATTAGCATAACCAGTTGTGCTTTCTGAACTGAAGTCATGTTTAAATTCTATGTAGTTATTAAAGGAATCTTTGTAGTTGTTTTGACATTGGCCACAATCAGTCCAGTATAGTTGGCAGATGCTTCCCTAGCGCAAAGGGACAATTACAACACCATTGGACCATAATCCACTCAAACCTAGTTCAGTTCATCCTTCCCAATTGACTCGGTGCATTTTTGTGGAGTTTGGCGAAGTTCTCAAACATTTTGGTGATTTCACAGAACTCATTATGGATTTGCTCATTACTAATCAGAGAGAGAAAGAATGTGGAAATAACTTGCTTTAATATTTTATTTGCAAGGGCCACTCTTAGCATTAAAAATTCACAAAGTGTAGTAACTAGTTGGAGAGTTGGTATTCATTTCATTGTGTAATCATTCATAAGTCCCCCCCATCTTTCTTTCAAAATAGTGCCAACCTACAAGAACTGCTCAAGGAGAAATTAGGGAAATATTGTTTGGAAGCATGATTTTTAAGTCAGCAAAAGTATCAGATCAGCAGATGAAGTGAAAGTAGTATTGTTGAGACCGCAGTGAGAAAACAGCAGTTTCTTGGAATCTGACTGAAAACATAAGATGTCATTGTTTTGTTTAATCTGTATTTTTCAACTTCCAGGCTTGATGGACGAGTTTAATGAATGGCTGGTGGCTGGAAAGCCTAGTCTTCCTTCACACTTGCTACGCTTTATGTCACACCTTATTTTGTTCTTCCGCACGTTGGGAATGCCAACGAAGGTAGGTTGTAACAAATGTTTTCTTAGGTGTAGTATTCTAGTGGATCATACATTGACAACAAATTCAACACAAAGTGTTCACACTTCTTTTGCCTTTGCTTGAAATAGTCTTTCCATTATTTGATAAGTATAGTAGGTGTTCGTTATTACAGCTTGTTTACATTAAGTTTCTTGCTTTAAAACCTGCATATGAAGCAGATTTAACTTGGTACTAGCTATAGTCTTCATTATTTTATCATCAATTAAGCTTTTTTGTTATGTTCACATGAAGAGCTGACAAAAACCATAAGTGAGTGTTATTTGCAAAGCAAATGTGAAGGGCAAATATTTCTGTCTTTTACAGGAAGAAGTATGTGTGGAGGTGCTGAAGATGTATATTCAGGTAATTGTTCTTTAGCCTTAATTCTAAATGCTGCATTCTGAGTGCAAAATTTGCTTTTATACTTAGAGTATCCAGCATTTATTGTAAGACCTTCCCTAGATACTTATGCACCAAAAACACAAGGGGCCTCATGTATAAAGCAGTGGATAAAATTCACACTAAGACATGGCGTACGGACAAAAGTGGAAATGTGCATATGCACAAAATAATCCAGATGCATAAAACTGTACATACACAAAGTTCCACACACTTCCCCTTTATAAATCCCAATAAATGTGAAATTTAATATACACTTGCTTGCTCCTACAGCCCCACCCTGACTCCTTCCAGAATTTCACATATTTGAATATGCAAATCAATATAAATAGCGTTCAGTGTTTGTACAGAAGACAATGGCAGGAGCACATGGACTAAAGAATTTCAGTGAATGTGAACTGGAAGCAAGGAAAAACGTACTATTTGTTGGCTTAAGTTGTGGTATAAGCAACAGAAGGAAGCAGATCAAGTGATAGAGTGGCAGAGTTACTGGAAATTTAAATTCAGAAAGTCACACACTGCCTGAATTATAAAAAAAAAAAAAAAAAGTGGTCAGATATCAAAGTCAGCGTGAAAAGACAACTCGCAGCCCACCATCTATTTATTCTATTTCCGAAAATATTACAAATGCTAACCCCCATTCCGAGGACACGAATCCACACATTGATGGTGCTGCTGTGCCCAGCACATCTTCGGTCGCTGGCTGATCACACACGCTGTTCTGGAGTCGCAAAATACAATAGTGGATGCTGTAAGAGATGTGGTCAATGAACTAATTAATAAAAGGGTTGTTCAATGTGATATTGACCAGAAGTTAAATGATATGGTTAAAAAATAAATGTAGTATCTGATTACCTGATTTTACATTTTGCTAATTACTTTCAAACAAAGTTGTACTGCTGTCTGATTTTTTGGTGGGTCAGGATCAGGTTCACCATACCACATCTCTTCAGGTATGGGCAAGCCATGATTGTGTGTCACATTATGCAGCATGCTAAATGCTGGCACAATGCAATGCACTTTCTCTGGACTATAGAGCAGTAAATTAATAGAGTGGAAATGCTTTTTCTTTACATCAGCAAATACATTCTCTGAAGGTGCCTTCATAGTGTAGTGTTGGCATCAAGTGCCTCAACGGTTAGATTCTCTACTGTTTACGTGGATTTTGAGGTGACTCGCTATCATTAAAAGGACTGCTTGCCTTTTGCCTCACTCCTTGGGTGGAAAAAAAATTTTCGGTGGTATGACGCCACTATCAGCTGCCATATTGAACTTTCCAGCGTCACTAATTCTCCAACTTCCCGTGTAGGTAGAAGGCTGAAATTTGGTACTTATTTCGGTGGTATGATGCCACTGTCGGCTGCCATATTGAACTTTTCAACTTTGTTACTTATGGGCCCATCTTCAAGAAATTTGGTATGCGGGTTCCCAACACTAACTGAATCCTACTTACGTACATATATCGCCCATAGCCTGCAGCTCGGTCACCGTGTGAGGTGCCGTTGGGTCCCCATCCCAACGCCTCCCATGTTGTTGGCTGCCTGCCTATAAAAGGCCGTCCGTCGCTCCAGTCTCTACATTCCCTTCCTTGCTTCGCCACGGGATTCACGTCTTCCTGCTGATAACTACAGCCTTTTTATTTAATCCACGGCTTCTCCGCTGTTTTATTGTTCATTTATTACGATTATAGTTATTGTGTAGGTATTTTAGACTTACTTTACATTGTTCAGGTACCCATTTCCTTTATCATTCCAACCGCATCCCCCATTAACATGTCTATCGAGGTGATCAACATCGATCAAAGAACTGTCACTTACCGAGTGGTTTCCATGCCCCGAGATGGCACCTACCTTTTCCATTCTCTTTGTTACATATTGCACGGCCATATTAGGTTCATTCTTGATATCTGGAGGAACATTGTGTCTTTATGTATTGAATGACTGGGACAGGTTCAAGGTGTGGACTGATGACGGTACAGGAGATAATTATACTACACAGGAGCACTATAAGAATGAAATGCTTAAGCCCTTCACCTATGCATCTGCATGTGAGTTGTACACCTTTCGACAACCGCCAATGCCTCTTAAACATCTTAGATTCACAGGTGACAATTTCAGTAGTGGACACTTTGATGTTTATGAATGTTTCAGCTCTCAAAAGCTGAATGTAAAGTTATCGATGAAACCAGTTGTATGCTTACAATGCTTGACAGATGCCGAGTGTCACTTCAACACAAGTCCTGCAAATACTGTCGTAATTGAAACAAACCATGAAACTCAAACCGATGATGACAGCAGCAATCCAAGCTGTGAGATTTGAGACGAGATTATTTTCACGTGGCCAACTGTACGTTGCATACTCAAAAGTAAGCTCAGCGCACAGCTTGGTCATATTACAACCGGAGGTCCGAACTGACAATGTGGTATACAAAGAGATCCTTAACAAATAATTATTGGTATATTTTCCCTCCGTTTAAAAAGGTTTAATTTTCTTCTTAATAAAAATTTTATGGCAGTATTAAGTTTATGTGACTTGCACAGAGTGTAGTAAAATTGTGTGATCATAGACTTTGGAACATGCTGTAAAGTCAGAACCCCAACCTCTCTCATTGTCAAGTTTAACCTGGAGAAAGCAGGTTTAAATATGAGAAGATAATGACTAAAGATTAAGTCAATGTCAAAAATATTATTGCAATATTAAAGTTTATTTTCTTTTAAATGAATCTCTTCCCATTGCAATAAATGAATGCCACCCCATTTCTACCGCCCGCCCCAAAACACCCCCCTTTTTCTCTTCCCCTCAGTTTATGGAAATACTATTGGTTTTCTATGGTTGAGCAACATTTTTTTGGTCCACTTCCTGCCTAATTGTTTCAGTCACCACCCAAAGTACTTAAGGATGCGAGCTTATGTTGGCCAGTAAATAAAGAGAGTTTACCGTATATACTCACGTATGACTTATAAAACTGTTCAAAAATGAGACATTTAAATTTATTTTTTTTTTTTATCATCTTGCCTCCCGTAATCTCACATCAGTTTCTAACGCATTGAAATTTGTTGTAGCAGTGCAGTTACCAATTTCTTTCGCTACTTCAATAATTAATTTAAAACCAGCTTCATATTTTCTTCTGGTTGAATGCTCCATCGTAGATGAGGGATGCTCTTATGATAAAGGTGTATGAGAGAGAAAAAAACACAAATTGCTGCAAACGTTGCTTTGGAATAGTTTACCGTGTGGTCACGTAGGCATAATAGAGAGAGAAAGAGGTTAGGAGCACATGCTGATACAGCACATTGCCACATCCACATAGAAAAAGTCCTGACTTATCCGCGAGTATATACGGTAGTTCCAACCTCAACATTACTATCCTGTTTACCCTCACATCAAAAACATGGGGTGTGTACTTTTTTCCTTTGAAGAAACACTCCCTGTCTGTATGCAGAACACAAGCTGTTGTTTTCCAGGAAAGAACCATATAATCTTTCTAAGATGGTAGTTTGCAGTCCAAATAATTCTGCTTCTGATACCCCTGAACAAATCAGCCATGAACTCTGTGTGATTGATTAAACTCTTTGGGCCTCAAGCCTTATCTTTTTCATTGTTGCCTGTCTCTAAAAATTGTTATTGGCAGCAACATTTCCTATAGAAAATAATTTGTAGGTGGAATTATTTACTGACCTGGTTAGGCAGCATTCCCTCATAAAAAGGCGACACCAATAAATTAGTTATCCCAAGCACCTTTTTACAGCAAAAAGAATACACACTTTAAAATGAAGTACAAGAAAAAGCAAACCCACAAAATTGCACGTAGAAGTTCTAAATTAAATTGCATTCACAAAAGGCCTGCCCACAAAAAGTCAAATTTTAATTGAATCACATTTTCTAACTTGTTCTAATAAGCAAGAGGTCAAAACACTGTTGTCTGTTTTCAATGTTAAATCACTGAAAAAGGGTGAGAGCTGTTTGGATGCATTTGTTTTGGGGACAGAGAGCAGGATTATATTATCTAAACACAGATTTACATCTCTCAATGAGTTTTACACATGAAAACATGTCATATTTAGGGAGTAAACTTTCTAAATTCCCAGCATTCTACAGTTGATTAGAGACGTCACCACAAGTGAACTGCAGTGTATTACTAATAAGATTGTGTCCAAATATTCACAAGGATTCCAAGACGTGCACTGAGCTATTCATGTAGTGCCAGGTTAGGGTGTTTTGATTCAAAGTAAAAGAAAGTCTGAATGTGAATAGGATTACTGTGTGGAAGTAAATAAACATGCACTATAGATAAGTTGGTGCCAGTATACCCCCTTTGACAATTCACAATAACGAGATATATTCATTCAGTTCACTTAAATTACTGTATTTCCTTTGAAATTAGCACAATTAGGCCTGACAAGTAATTTAAGTGGTAAAGGACATATTTCTTTCAGTTGATTGTAATGGTAGTCTTTAAATTAATTTAACATAACAATAAAACAGGGTGTAAAACCAGCTCCCTGCTTCCTACGTTTGCAAATATTTGCAGGCAAGATTATCAAACATTTAGAAATGAGGGACCACCATCACACAAATACACCCCAGCAGTATGCAGTTCCTTTATTGCTCCCTGAGAGGTGACTTGAAATTGCAATGAGGCTACTCTCTTGTCCATTAACATTAACTGTATAAATCCCAGTTAGGGGCTTTCAGATTGCTCCATTCCTGCTTTGGATTTAACCTGACTAATGAGTTTGCTTCAGAATCAAATGTATGAATTAAATAATTTCCAACTGGCAGCTTTCAGCATCTGTCAAAGCCCCAGATTTTCATTTCTTTCAAATGAAGACATGTTCTTTGTTTGCAGAGCCAGTCTTGATTGCCAAGGTCCAGTCCATCTGTATCTGCCCCTTTTCTCTGTTATTGTAGTCCAAGTGGCAGTAAACTTGAATCTCCTCCTGTACATTTCTTACTTGATTGACATGAGCACTGCACTTTGTTTTCTTCAGGCTCATCCCATTAGGAATTGAAAGGGAGTACTGTACCCCTTAAGCTGAGTAAAATGTTGTTTTCCAGTTTACCAATTCCTGATGAGATTTTGGTTAGTTTCTGTTTAAGTTTTCATAAGAGTTCATTTTGGACTCTGCAGATGAACCTTCTGAACTAAAACTAATTTGCTAAGAGTAACTCTAATAAGGGCACCCAGCTTCTAGTATTGTCGTGTAGTTTAAGGACACCAATAGCACACATAACATAATAATTTTGATCCTATTAATATTTTGTTTATATTTTGTTTCCAGGTGAGCTTTTGGGTTGAATGTTGTTAATTAATAATCATGTCTTGTTTTGATATATCCACAATGAAAATATTTCCTTTTCCTAGGTTCTGATAAATATGAAGAATATAGATCTGATTGCACATTATGTTAGGCACTTGCCACCAGACCAAGCAATTGTTCAGTATGCTGAATTTCTGGAGTCCATAACAGAGACTGAGCAGCGGGTGCATTGTCTTAAACTAGCCAGGGAAGCTGGTAAGTTATGTTTTGTTTGTTTGATTTTTTTTTTTTTTTTATTGCCCCATTAAATTAAGAGTTCGCTGCGCTTGACAGATCAGTTTATGAAAATTGACTGGAAATGTCTTGATTTTGGGATGAGAGCTGTTAAGTGATGTAGCTAAGATGATGCAGCTGTTTGTGAGAATGTATCAGTTGTAGCATACACCATTGTTACTGGAAGATATATTCTCTGTTTCAGCATACTGTATAATAAAGTAACAAGTGGGCATTTAAAATACCACCCTGATGATATGCTTACATTTAAAATTTTCCTAATTTATCTATTTTAATCCAGCTCAAGAGAATTAACTTGATAAGATGCTACTAAAAACATTGATGACTATTGCCTATCAGCATATGGTTATTACTGTACGCCATGACCAGAATTGTGAAAACTAATGAAGGGAGATGCTGCTGATTTTCTTTTCAATCTGATACCAGTAGATATTGAGGGCTGTATTGCCAATACCAATACTGATGCAGACAGAGTGTTGTCTTTCAAAAATGGTTAATCTTATGTAAAAACTTAGTGTGTTTGTACATAAAAAAATTCACATTTTAAAGACTTTGCTTTAGTAGAATATTACATATAGTGCCAAAGATCAGATGACTTTGCTTGTTTATTATTAAACATGTTCAGTTCTTACAAATGATCTATGGAACAACAAGTGTTAGCGTTACATTTTTTTTCTCAGAAAAATATAAAAAGTGTTGCACTTTTTGGATCAAAAATGATACTTAATTTATTTATTTATTTATTTTTTACTATAAAAGTGTTTAAAAAGTCCAAAAAAGTATAATTAATTATGCCAATACTGAGTAAGCATCATTTTCGGAATCATTAGACTCACTCTTTATTTCGCTGTCCATTTCAATTTCACTGACTGAAGACAAACTCACTTCTTCATCACTGCTTATGAGGGGCTCCTCAACATCACTGCTCATACAGTATCTCACAAAGTGAGTACACCCCTCACATTTTTGTAAATATTTTATTATATCTTTTCATGGGACAACACTGAAGATATGACACTTCGATACAATGTAAAGTAGTCAGTGTACAGCTTGTATAACAGTGTAAATTTGCTTTCCCCTCAAAATAACTCAACACACAGCCAATAATGTCTAAACCACTGGCAACAAAAGTGAATACACCCCTAGGTGAAAAATGTCCAAATTGTGCCCAAAGTGTCAATATTTTATATCACTGTATCTGATACTGTATCCCTTTAAAGAGCATGCAACACTTGGTCTGATGAAAAAAGCTTTTTGTGAGACATCATTATTACTAGGCACGCCTACAGGTGAGAGGAGAAGATGCAGCTATACTGTTGCCCGGGTTGTGCTTGGCATTCTTTTTACAGCCTGAGTGATGCTGGGGTGTAATGCTAGGGAATGGAATTTAAAGATAGTATCAAGTATTTTTTAAGTTTAAAAATGTGTTCTAAGTATGTCCATTCATCAAGCTGTAAATGTAATTTACTCCTTGCTGAAAACAGACCTTGATCATTTGCTATTCAAACAATTACAACATTTACATCCGAGTGCAGTACTAACATTGCCTGTGTGCTGCTTGCCTTTATGGAAGGCTTTTTTAATAGTAAATTGCAATCTGAGTGACTGTGCACTCTTCTAATTACCTTCATGGTATCTCCACATATTCCGCAATGTGACTGACTTTTATGTGTTTTGCTATGTTTGTGGTGTTTCCGTAGTAGCCTACAGTCTTCTGACACATATCAAATTTTGATTCATTATAATAACTCCAAACAACACTTTGCTTTCCTTCTGTCATTTTCTCACACACACAGCTCCACTGCTTTGGCTGGTGGCCCGCATAACTGCCAGTGTGAATGCACGGCGATGAAAAACACTGAAGAAAAAGCAGCTCCTGTTTTACACAATATGATGTTTAATTTAATCATGTTCTCACCATCAAATGCTCTTTTTTTTATTATTATTTATTTATTTTCTGATAAATTTGCATATTATTGAAAATGTGTAAATATCAGTACTTTTAATGTGAACATCAATGTTTAAATTAAAAAGTCAGGATCGGAAGCATTAATGCTTTAGTATTGATCGATCCATCCATCCATCCCTAGTGAAGCATACTGTTCTTGTTTGTTCTCTCATGCACTGAACTTGTAACAGATGTGGTGCAAACACAACATACTTGGTTAAGTGTGAAGTGATGTCACTTACCATTTGCAGAAATCTTTGGTCTGTATTGAGTTGGCAGTAAATGTAGAGCTCTACTTCTGCGACATCATTATTCACAAAAAGCTGATGTTAATGGGGCCAGTGATGTGTTTTTTTCACTTTAATAAAACTAAATTACTACTATGCAATCATTTGAGAATTTTTTTTTTCTTGCTTCTTGAGTCAGTCTTTTTTTTTTTTTTTTTTTTCCCTCCTGAATAGAGAAGCAACTTCCCAACCTCATTTTTTTTTTCTTTAGTTTCTTTTAATACTCTCAGGGCCAGGGTTTCCTTGCATTACTACCTATCCAAAGTGTATTAAATGTCTTTTTTATTGTTTTGATCTTACTAAGCTTTACATTTTATGGTATTATATCAGGACTAGATGTGGCAGCTGTGACAAAGATGGTGGTAGAAAATGTTCGCAAGAAAGATGTGGAAGACTTTGCTCATCATGATATTTCTCCTGCTTTTGACTCTGGCACATCACAGGTACGATGGACTTACAATTTTCTACCAGGGATTTAATCAGTTTTATGTTGTTCATTGGTTGATTAAATTGATTAATTAACTTCAGTGCACATTATGAAGACTGAAGCCTCTTATAAATGATTTTTTTATGATACCATTATTTCAGATTTGACCAGGAGATTAGAAAAATACGAAAGTGCCCAGGAAGCATTTCCTATCTCCCATTGACATGGAAACGATTATTTTTACATTTTTTTTTTTTTTTAATATTTTTTCCCCCCAAGTATGATTGCTTTTCTTCCTTTGTTGCCCAATAGTGACTGCCAGTATATGCCTATACATACAATATAAACTTCCCGATAACACACGTTAATAATCTGGTGAAAGGCCAGCATACCTTGTGAGAACTCAAGAATATATATTAGTATTATAGGATATTGGTTCATTGTAAAGAGCACAAAGATGAAACTTACACTGGGCAAATTTGGAAGTAGCAATGGACTTTACAGAGTGCCTTGGTATTTTGAGGGTAGATCTTTGTTAACTTTTGGAGTACATGCAGGCTTTTGATTATTATTACATTGTGTTATATTTCATTGTGACAGGCTGATCTGCGAAAGATTGATGTAATTGACTGGCTGGTGTTCGATCCATCACAGAGGTCAGAGGCATTGAAACAGAGTAATGCAATCATGAGGATGTTTATGGGTAAGTGGTAAGCTTTGCTAGATGGCAAAGTATTATACTGTGTGTTTTATTTTTTCACATTGTTTTTCATAATTAAAGTTCAAGCAGGTTATATTGAGCATCATGTCCTAAACATGTCCATATCAAAGTGTAGACAAATGTGTCTTCTGTAAATTAAAACTGTATATGTGGTATCCACTTGTATACTTTGGTACTGAATGTGGAATTATTGAACTAATTTAGAGCCATTGCCTTAATTTCACAATTACTTGTCTGGAATGGAAGTGGTCCAGGTGGTGGTCGATCTTGTGCCTATTGAGTACTGGTATTGGCTTCAGGTTCTCCATGACCCTGCCCTGGCTAAGACTGTCAGGAGAATAAATAATGGCACTGAATAGTGTAAATTTAATAAATCGGGCACCTGAGAGACTTGTAAAGGACTCCAGACTCCAACCCTTTCAGTTATGCAGAATATTTAGTTTTCAGAGCTCACTTTTCTCTATGGCCTTTTTGGATTTCATTTCATTCATTTCAGATGCTAACATTATGAAAGTGATAACATTAAAATGTTTGGAGTTTAGTTCCTGAAACTGCATAGAAAGTTTCACCTGACTCTCGACATAAATTCATGTGACTTTTTGAGTGTAATACTTGGCAATGTAAAGATAAAGAGTAAAGAGTTTGTATGCATCAAGAGTAAAACTTGATTTAAGTATAGCAGATAATTAAGCATATTTATTTTTCATAATCTCTGCCAAATAAACTTTTAATAAAGAGAAGTGCCCATTATATAGTTTAAGATGGTTTGCAACCCTTTGTTGGTGAGATATGGTAAACAAAACTAAATGTTTTTGCCAATTTGGATATGATTCAGGTAATCTGAATTATTACTTGAATGCATTTTGTGTGTTACCCATGGGCTCACCACCTATGGGAGGGGCCAAGGAGGTCGGGTGCAGTGTGAGTTGGGTGGTGGCCGAAGGCGGGGACCTTGGCGGTCCGATCCTCGGCTTCAGAAGCTGGCTGTTGGGACGTGGAAGGGGAAGGAGCCTGAGCTAGTGCGCGAGGTCGAGAGGTTCCGGCTAGATAGTAGGGCTCACCTCGACACACAGCTTGGACTCTGGAACCAATCTCCTTGAGAGGGGCTGGACACTCTCTACCACTCTGGAGTTGCCCCCGGTGAGAGGCGCCAAGTGGGTGTGGGCATACTTATTGCCCCCCGACTTGGAGCCTGTTCATTGAGGTTTACTCCGGTGGATGAGAGGGTAGACTCCCTCCGCCTTCGGGTGGGGGGACGGGTTCTAACTATTTTTTGTGCGTATGCGCCGAACAGCAGTCTGGGGTACCCACCCATTTTGAAGTCCCTGGAGGGGGTGCTAGAGGGCATACCTTCTGGGGACTCCCTCGTTCAGCTGGGAGACTTCAATGCTCACATGGGCAATCACAGTGAGACCTGGAAGGGCATGATTGGGAGGAATGCAATCCCCCCCACCCCCAGATCTGTACCTGAGCGGTTATGTTACTGGATTTCTGTGCTCGTCACGGGTTGTCCATAACGGACACTATGTTCAAGCATAGGGGTGTTCATATGTGCTCTTGGCACCAGGACACCCTAGGCCTCAGTTTGATGATCAACTTTGTGGTTGTGTCATCAGACTTGCGGCCACATGCCTTGGACACTCGGGTGAAGTGAGGGGCGGAGCTGTCAACTGATCACCACCTGGTGGTGAATTGGCATCGATGGTGGGGGAGGATGTCGGTCAGGCCAGGTAGGCCAAAATGTATTGTGAGGGTCTGCTGGGAACGTCTGGCAGAGTCCCCTGTCAGAGGTAGCTTCAACTCCCATCTCCGGCAGAACTTCGACCACGTCCTGAGCAGGGCTGTGGAGTCGAGGAGTCGGAGTCAGAGTCGGCAAAAAGTTAACCGATTCCGACTCCTACTAAATTTAAATGGGAATTAAAAAAGTAAGTTGAAATGTCCCAATTCACAAAGTCATAATGAGCTACTTCTCTGCTGTAAGAATAAAGCCCAATGCATGCAGTGCATAATGTTACCACAAAACGAACATGTCAAGTAACCATGAAGCATGCTTTTAATTGACTGTATGCGTCACTATATGGGATGTAATGCACAGGTAAGGTGGGGCACCGCTTTCCATTGTGTTGTGTTCCACTGTTACAGGGAACTGTGAACCTAGCCTAAAGCCCCCCATACATTTACAGATGCACTGCCGATTTTTCGGCCGTTCAACGAGTCCTCACGCCAAACGCCTGAAAATCATCTGGTGTGTTCTCAGCTCCGTCGGCTCCCTTCACTATGCGCTAGTGATGGGGGCCGAAGGAGCCGAGAACACAGATCTCCCTACCTGTCTCCAGCAGAGGCTCGTTCTGCTGATCAGCTGGCCGGGAAGTGACACAATGCACTAAACTTCCGGCTGGCTGACAGAGGAGACAGCCACTGCAGCAGACCGAGGCATCACATTACTTTGGATTGGGGCGGTGGTCGAGATTTTCGGCAAGCTGGATCTGCCCGTCCATGTGGACACCCGCAATCTGCGGCTGCCAATCAATTGTGTTTGTCTTTAATCTGGCATTATAGTAGAATGTTGGCTTCCTAGCCAGTAGTTCTGTGGTGAAATGACATGTATGTTGCCTTCCTTTCCTTCAATGGATGTAGAAAATACATTAGCATAGTATATACATACAGAGGAGTCGGAGTCAGGGACTCGGAAGATTTAGAAACTGAGGAGTCGGAGCATTTATCTACCGACTCCACAGCCCTGGTCCTGAGGGAGGTGGGGGACATTGAGTCCGAATGGGCCGTGTTCCGTGCCTCTATTGTTGAGGCAGCTGTCCGGAGCTGTGGCCGTAAGGTGGTCGGTGCCTGTCGTGGCGGCACTCCTCGAACCCATTGGTGGACACCGGCGGCGAGGGATGCCGTCAAGCTGAAGAAGGAGGAACAGTGTGGTTTTTGTCCTGGTCATGGAACAGTGGACCAGCTCTACACCCTTAACAGGGTCCTGGGGGGTGCATGGGAGTTTGCCCAACCAGTCTACACGTGTTTTGTTGACTTCGAAAAGGCGTTCGACCATGTCCCTTGGGGAATCCTGTAGGGGGTGCTCCGGGAGTTTGGAATACCGGACCCCCTGATAAGGTAAGGGCTGTTCGGTCTCTGTACAACCAGTGTCCGAGCTTGGTCCACATTGCCGGCAGTAAGTCGAACCAGTCTCCAGTGAGAGTTGGACTCCACCAGGGCTGCCCTTTGTCACCGATTCTGTTCATAACTTTTATGGATAGAATTTCTAGGCGCAGCCAGGGTGTTGAGGGGGTCCAGTTTGGTGGACTCAGGATTGTGTCACTGCTTTTTGCAGATGATCTTGTCCTGTTTGCTTTATCAGGCCGTGATCTTCAGCTCTCTCTGGATCGGTTTGCAGCTGAGTGTGAAGCGGCTGGGATGGGAATCAGCACCTCCAAATCCGAGACCATGGTCCTCAGCCGAAAAAGGGTGGAGTGCCCTCTCAGGGTTGGGAGTGAGATCCTGTCCCAAGTGGAGGAGTTCAAGTATCTCGGGGTCTTGTTCACGAGTGAGGGAAGAATGGAGTGTGAGATTGACAGGCAGATTGGTGCGACGTCCACAGTGATATGGGCTCTGCATCGGTCTGTCATGATGAAAAAGGAGCTGAGCCATAAAGCAAAGCTCTCAATTTACCAGTCGATCTATGTTCCTACCCTCATCTATGGTCATGAGCTATGGGTAGTGACCGAAAGAAAGAGATCGCGAATACAAGCGGCTGAAATGAATTTCCTCCGTAGGGTGTCTGAGCTTTCCCTTAAAGATAAGGTGAGAAGCTCATTCATCCGGGAAGGACTCGGAGTAGAGCTGCTGTTCTTCCACATCGAGAGGAGTCAGATAAGGTGGCTCGTGCATCTGATCAGGATGCCTCCTGGACGCCTCCCTGGTGAGGTGTTCCGGGCACGTCCAACCGGGAGGACGCCCTGGGGAAGACCCAGGACATGCTGGAGGGACTATGTCTCCCGGCTGGCCTGGGAATGCCTCGGGATTCCCCCTGGAAGAGCTAGAAGTGGTGACCAAGGAGAGGGAAGTCTGGGCATCTCTGCTCAAGCTGCTGCCCCCGCGACCGATCTTGGATAAGTGGAAGAGGATGGATAGATGGATGGATTTTGTGTAGCTGAGACTCATGAAGTCTAAAAATTGTCAGTTAGTTGACCTGCATATTCACAAAACCAAATTGTGTACCATTCACATACTTCTGCTACTTAAATTACAAAAATGAAATGTCAACAGAATTGCCACCATTTTGTATTACATGCAGAATTAGCAGTTGCCATATAATTCTGAAGCATAGTTTATTTTGGGGTTCTCCATCAATGTGTGAACACTACATTTGCAGTATGTGTATTTTTTACTTTTAGACACCCTGAAGATGAATTTTAAAAAATCATTTTGACTGTATTAATCAGGGTTGAGCAATTTGGAGAAAATATCTAATTACAATTTTTCTGTCAGTTATTGCTATTTGATTTGCAATTAATATATATTTTTTTAAAGTTGGGCATCAGTTCAGTATTCATTGTGTAATAGATTTAAAATATTATGGAGCATTACCACTTGAGATACCATCAATAATTAATACAAGCACTGTGACTTGTGGCTCAGGAGCAGTATCAAAATATTTCACAATCTATAATTAATAGAAAGTTATTTATTGATATCCAGCATTTAGCTTATGAGTTGAAATAAACAGAATAATTATCAAAAGTGCACACTAAATACACTGGCCCAGGATTATGAGTTTTTTTGTAGGCTTTGGGGTTTCTGATTTTAAACAATAGTTAGGGTTCCTAGGTTTAAGAGTAAATAGGACAGAATCAGATGTGAAATTATACTTTTACATAACCGCATAAGAACACTTGTGGCAGAGCTATTGCCTCAACCAAATCTTAAGGCAGTTGCTCCATTTCTCTGGGCAAACACTAATAAATATGAATTTCTAAGTTTAAAGTGAATCCTATTGCACTTTTTTTTCAACAAAGCACTGATTTCAAAATAAACAGCAAAGATGCTGACATACTAATCAATTAAGCGGAAGTTTAAAGAGGTGATTTGTAACAAGAGGTTGGTGCTACTTTGAGCAGCTGACAAGCTCACATCAACAGACAGACTTCTCACTCGGACGCCACACGACCAAGTTAACAGAGGAACAGCATTATGCCAAGGCCTCCAAAATAATAAAACAAGGCAGTAAAGTCATTGCATACACAGCTTATCACAGAAAAATATGAAAGTAAAAATGTGCCTTATGTGGAGCTCCTTTAGTACAACTTGGTTAGGATCCATGCCCAGGTCATCTGCAGTGGTTGACCTTGGCACATGTTGTTCTGTCTAATTCTGTTCTGCCCTTTCGCAAATATTGAGTAGTTCAATCATGTAATTAAGGAGCAAGGGCAATGCCTGGCATTTTGCAATATCTTTATTGTAATTTTTTGACATTGATGCACTATGCTTTTGTAATTATTAATGGTCCACATTAGTGACTTTGAACGTGTGCACAATCACCTGCTGGAGGTAATGCTGAGTTACTGTCCATGCTGATTGACCAGTTTGGGAATGATATGTGATCATACTTGCTAGAAGGGTATCAGTAAAAGAATCACTTATTTGATTCTTTGTAAATCTACAAGTATGTACAGTGTATAATTTTTTTACTAAAGAATTTTTTTTTCTCATTTAAAAAAATTAATGGATGGTCCTAGCGGTCTATTTGGATGGGCACAGCGACAGGTCTGACTTGTGAATCAAATAGCACAGCGGTGGGGCAGGGGGAAAAAAGATTTTTTGAAGGGGTCTAGCTGTAACTTTTATTAATGTGAAAAACTAGCTAACCAATCAGAATTACAAAAAGGCCAATCATGGAAGTGAAGGGCAAAACAGATCTACAAAATCCTGCAGCTTTACATAACACATCTAGACTAATTCAGTGCCACAATTAGTGCAGGTAAAATAAGCAACCATTCTTTTACAGTTGAATGTCAGCAGACCTTTTTTAAATAAATTTAAATTTTATTCAAATAGCAATGTTCAGTCTGACAGTCCTATTGGTAATACACACTGCATGATATATATACCCTAAATCATAGCCTTTGCGATTTGCTAATCTCATTATTTCAAATTGCAATTTCAATTTGAAATCAATTAATCGTTCAGCCCTACTATTAAGTGTAATATTCATTACATCTTATGTTCAACTTCAGAAAGCTATTAAAAAAAAACTAACAATATCACAAGTGAGATTATGCAAATGCAGTGGGTCAGGCTATTTCAGCAATTATTGCTAAGACAAATACGTTTTAGGAAATAGAATTCTCGATAGGTTTTGAAAAGCTTTGTACTGTTTTTAAGTTCTTAAACCAGCAGATTTTAACCATCCCTCAACTAATTTATTTTATTTCTTTCTATTAAAGGTTCAAAGAAATACGAAGCTGCCAAGGGTGTTTTCATTAAGATCCCAGAAGACTCTGTACATGAAATCTATAAGCACTGGGGTGATCAAGGATTGGTTGTTCCTGCAGAAGATAAAAATGCAATTCGTGAGCACCTCTGTATCCGAGCGTACCTAGTGAGTGCCTGCTATATTAAAAGATTTTCTTAATGAAGAGTAATGTAAGAGAAAACTTATGAATACTATGTAAACAGAAAAAACATCACTGAAGAAGGTATGAAATTACTATATTGATAGGTTTATTGGTTGATATTGACTATTTTGTTTTGTTGATCAAGGGGTTAGCAATACATTAAGTTAAACAGTAAGAAAAAAACACTTTAAAATGTAGATCATTCATTGCATGACTTAAACCAAGGATGTCAAACACATCTTGGAGGGCCACAGGGGCTGCAGATTTGTTACAGTCACTTATTAATTAGTAATCAATTACTACAGATAATGGAACTGATTTATTTTTTTTTTTTTTTTGTCTTAACATTGACTACCTTTTTAAGATTGATTGCTCTTACAGTGGGTATAAAAAGATTACACACCCCTGCCAAAATTGCAGATTTTGTGTAATAAAAAATGAAACCAAGATAACTCTTGTCAGAGCTTATTCCAACATTATTGCAGTCTATACAAAGAAGGTGAAAACAAATCAGAAACTTCAGTGAAAAAGGAAAAAAATATTATACAAAACTAGACATTTTATATTCACAGTAATTAATAAATATTTTTCCTTAATCAGCATCCAAACATTAAGATAAAAAGCAGACCAATAGAAAACCATCTTCCTCAATCACATTTGCACCTTATGTGTTTCAGTAAAATATATGAAAACAAAAAAATGAAGATCTAAATTATTGTATACTAGCAAAATACCCACGCTTCGCAGCGGAGAAGTAGTGTGTTAAAGAAATTATGAAAAAGAAAAGGAAACATTTTAAAAATAATGTAACATGATTGTCAATGCAATTGTTTTGTGACTGTTACGAGTGTTGCTGTCATCAAGGATTTGATTATCATTATTTCTTTCAATCAGGTTCGTATTTGGAGGATTTGTTGTGTTCAAGTTACATTCCGTGTTTATCTAGTCTATCCCTGACCATCTCATCTTCGTTGTCAACCGTTGTAAAGATAACAGGTTTCATTCATCGAAGTGATCACTACCCAAATCGGTACTCGTGAATCTAAGATGTTTAACAGGCATTCCCGGTATTAAGTTGTGGATTTGCCTGCAAATATTTAGCGGCAGCATGTCTATGAATGTAATTTAAACTTAAGCTTTACACCTTGCTTTCCTATTGATATGTGTACAGTGGCTTGTTCGGTGTCAGAGGGTTGTTCCTTTCCTACTGCATCAATAAGCAGCTCGTCTTCCTCTTTATCTGAGACATCACACTGCATACACGGGTTTACCTTTCCCAGTCCTGCAAAGTCAGTACTGCAGTACTGCGTACACAGTCCGTTCACGTGAGCCGCTTGGAGTACATGCATCGAAGGTTCTTAGCTGTGCTTGTGCTATCTTGTGCAATCTTGCAATGTCCACGGCTTTATTTAATGTTAGCTCAGACCCGGCACTTAAAAGTTTCTCTCGCACTTTTCCTGAGTTTGCGCCAAACACTATTCTATCCCTGACCACCTTGTCTTCGTTTGCATAAGCACAGTCCTTTACCAGCAATTTTAACTCCGTTACAGCAATTTTAACTCAGTTACAAAGTGATCAAAAATCTTGTTTATGCCCTGCTTCTTCTCATTAAACTTGTATCTCGCGAATATCGTATTCATCGTAGGCATGACAAACGCCAGCGGCAGCCTGTCTATGAACTTAATTTAAACTTAAGGTTTACACTGTGCTTTGTTTCTGCAGTAGCTGCACTTATGAATATGCTTGTATGCGTCACTCGCTTCATATTCTTTTGCTGCCTTCTCAATTGTGTAATGCGTTTTTTGTTCCACGCTCTTTGGAGCTCTTGCTTGTTCTCTACGTACTGCGTACACAGTCCGTTCACGTGAGCCGCTTGGAGTACATGCATCAAAGGTTCTCAGCTGTGCTTGTGCTCTCTCGTGCGATCTTGCAATGTCCACGGCTTTATTTAATGTTAGCTAAGACCAGGCACTTAAAAGTTTCTCTCGCACTTTTGCTCAATTTGTGCCAAACACTAGTTTATCCCTGACCATCTCATCTTCGTTTGCATAAGCACAGTCCTTCACCCGTGAATATTTAGTGGCAGTGTGTCTATTGGATTGCTGCTGACGGACGGCCTTATATATGGGCAGGCACTCAATTACTTACATGGGAAGTTGGAGAATTAGTGATGAGTCAGTCAGTGAGGGCTTTGCCTTTTATTAGTATAGATATCAACCTGGTCAGGTCAACCAAACAATTTTATAGTGATCTCAGGAAAAAACTATTTTGGAAATGTCTGATATGAGAAAATGAGAGCACTAAAAAGACACAGAATTAAGATGTTTCATTAAGAGCATTGCTTGGCTTTTAATTAAGAATTAGGTTGGTCTGCAGGTTGTGTCCTATCGGTAAATGGATTTGAGACTACCAAGCTATTTACCTCGCTTTGCATCTTGTTGTTTGATGACTGGGTAAAGAAAAAATAAGGGCTTTCAGTCTTAAAAAAAACAAGTGAATGAAATCCCACAATCACTACAGCCCTCCACAACCATAGTGTGACACCCCCAGCTAGCTTAAAAACATTTGGACTCTTTCTTACTAAAATAGTTGAATTTTTAAAGTTAGTGGGGGTGAACTGTAACATTTGACTTGTGTGTGCTTTTTCTTTTCTGAACTCTGTTGCCTTTTCTGTTAGGAAGCCCATGAAGCCTTTAATGACTGGTTTAAGCACATGAACACTGCTCCCCAGAAGCCAGTCCTGCCTCCACAGGCCAAGTTCAAAGAGGAGGTTGCCTATGAGATGAAAGTAAAAGATTATGAAGTAAGTATAATCAAAAAACGTACAATTCTTGAGTCCTAGGAAGTAAGGTATAATCGTCAGCATGCAATGCTTACTATGTATAAAGTAAAGATTTTTTTTCCAAATCATTTGCCAATATTTTTTTTTAACTTTATTTTTTAAAAAATACTAGGGGGCTTCTCTTCGCTCGCCAACCCCTGTGTTTGGTTAATCGAATATACAATTTGAATTTTTTTTTTTCTTTGGAATTGTTTCAATTTCATTATTTGCACTTTTACTTTAAAGTTTCATTAAAAACAATATTTTTTGGAGACACATTGTGACAACTCAACGTATAATTGCCTGTGAATGAATATTGTTTCTGTTTCTCTAATAAATAATTCGACTTTTTCTAATGTTTGTCCCTGTGATTTGATTGTCATAGCAAAAGCTATTCTCACAGTAAACTGTAAACATTTTAATATGAATGGCATATCACGATCTCCTTTGGTGTGTAATGTTATTCGCGGAATATATACATTACCTTTCTTTTTGCCTATTAAAATTTGCATTGTTTCTCTGTGATCGTAAATATACACCTGACCGAATTGTGTATTCATTGAAATTCAACTTGTCGTTGCTTTAACTTTAGCAGGACCACAGATTCTCATAGCGTATGGTCTATTCTTGTGTAAATCCACGTTTTGTGCATAAGAATGATGCGAATGCGAAATGACTTTGCCTTTTATTTCTGACCTCGATCCTGCTCTTTTTTCAGTTACACCTGGTTCTGATGATTAATCACCTTTTGTTTTGCGGTAATGCAATCTTTTCTATTTTTTCTTTGATACTGTAGTGATTGACATGATAGTGTCACAAAAGTTTTACTTGAACAATTGCTGACTTCGCAACCCCAAACACAACTTTCTAGCACCCTCTACAATCCCTCATCCCCTGTGTCTCGCCCCCCCCCCTTACCACATCAATCAATACCCCGCTATCAGTCTTCCGTGCTGTACTACACCCTCCCTCAATCAGAACGAACAGTCACTTAAAACCAAAAAGGCCGCAGCCTGGCTGGGACACTGCAGTACTTGCAAATTTTACAGGTTTCATAATCTCTTATCTGCCTTTTTTTCTCTCCAACGCTTTTGGGTGTCTATTCTCCGTATTGTCCTTATACACTTTAAATGTCTTGAGAGCACAGGATCTGTGTGCACTATGTTCTTTTAAATGACTGACTGTTTTTTGATGGATGTACTCTTATATGATATCTGTTGTAAGTAGGGCGTGTCTTGCAAGAATCTCATGTTCCAAGTCCCCGCGAGTTGACCCTGGGACAGTCTCTTGGCATCAAGTCTCATGTTTATGGTCCCCGCAAGACGCTCCGTGGCAAGTCTCTCTTGTCTCGCGGGTCTTTTAAATGTCTTTCGAGAACTTCCAAAAAGATCACGTATCGTTGTCTTGCTTTTGCTTTCCAGGATTTCTTTTTATAATAGAGAGACAATAGTCACAATGGTTTGTGTCTAATCAATAAACAAATGCAATGCTTGGTTAACCATAAAGCAATCCACAACTGGCCCTTAGTTTTGCCTGCACAGCAGCTGTAAAACCTGCTGAGCTGCTGTGCTGTGGCTGTTACTCTTGATTGCTGTGCTGCTTTTTTCTACACAAAGCTGCTCACCATGAAAGTTTTAAGTGGAGAAGGCATTATAGAAAAATGCAATATATTCATTTAAGAATCTCATTCAAATCTTTCTGGTTTACTTCATTGTAGAATAACACTTTAAATTGGAAAATTACTTTAAAAAGTGAATATTTAAAAACAAAATGCAAAGTGTTATGTGAATAGTAAATGGAAAGCAAAATGAGACCAATTAAGAGTTAAAAGATGAGAGTTCCACATTTTTTGCTTTTTAAAGTTTTTCAGTCGTTGAGTTATAGCATTGTGTTTATGGAAATATGTTTTATTAATACTGCATTTTTGAGATATAGTGCTTATGGTGTTACTTATATTTGTAATGCGAGCTGTACAGCTTTTGACAAAAGTACTATATTAATGTTTTCTGTGCTGTAATGTATTTTCTAAATGTAACCTTTTTCACACTAAGTAAATAACAATATAATGGTTTGTCTTTCAGGTATTCATTAAAGTACAGGGCATTAACTTAATATTAACATCATATTAATATATAGTTAGTGGCCAATCTTTATTTGCTCTACTTCTCTAGAATCACATAGGTACCTCTTTTTGCCTCCAGACCAGCTTGAATGCTTTAAAGCATGGATTTCACAAGGTGCAGATTTTGGTCTTTGCCAACTACATAGCATCATAAAGGTCCTGTAATTTTTTTCCTGCCAGAGGTACTGTAATGGATTGTGATGTGGAAACTTTGCAGGCTGTTGGATCAAACTGAAGTCATTCTCATACTCGTGTAACCTCCTAGAGGTGATGTGAGCTTTCTGCTTTGCTGGAAAGTCCAGTTCTCTAAAAAAGAGAGCAGTCCATAAAGTAATACACATGATGTTTTGGCATTTAGAGCACTCAGCTGACATTAGGAATTCAGTTGTGTGCCAATAGAACATTTCCCATACCATTGTACTGCTTCTGTCAGACTGTGCTTTTTGTTATTTTTCTATTTTCTTATTTTTAATCTGTGTTAAGATGTCATTTGCAACTTTTTGAGTGCTTTGTTTGGAAAATTTATTTCATTTTTGTGCAGTTCGAATATCAGACCTGGAGCAGTCATTTGAATGCACTGACCAGTGATGTCAAGGACAAAATATACAATGTACTACTTTTTGTAGATGGGGGCTGGATGGTTGATGCCCATGAGGTCAGTGACAGTTTTTTTTTTGCTATTTGTTTAGATTGTCAAGTGTATAGTGTACAAACTAAATAACAATTTTAATTTTAAACCTTTTTTTTAACTGCTTGTTGAACCCCAATAACATCAATGTTTGGGTTTTAATACACATAGTAATAGCAGGAATCAAAACCAGGCAGATTAAGCAACAGAAGTTTGGAAAATATGGAGGAAATGTCAGTGATTGTCTCTGTTGATTTTATTGCTTTTTATATTCCTTCTTAATTTTTTTTCCATGCCACTTTTTTACATTGTGCATAATTGCCCATTTTTTCCAACTTTTTTTTTGTCTATATCTACTGAATGTTGTTTTTTTACAGACAAAAGTTTGAAAGTAGCACTGAATGCTTTCATCATTAAATGCAATAGCTGCAACAAGTTTTTTACTTTGTTGTTAATCCATCGCATATGTGACTCCCATTTTGCACAAAAACCAAATGGTATATAAAATTTAACTAATGCAAGCAACTGTTTAAAAATGGTGCTCATCTTGGACAGATGTCATCTCACTTAAATTTATTGCTATCTTTTTAGAATGCAGAAGAGGACCAAGAACGTTCCCATCAGATGACATTACTGAGGAGGCTCTGCCTGCCAGCCATGTGTTTCCTGCTGCACAGTGTGCTGCACAGCACTAAACATCATCAGGAGTGCTTGCGATTAGCAGACATTGTGTCCTCTGAGCAACATAAGCTTTATCAGGTTATAGGAATTATTTTCACAAATAAAAATGATAAAACTATTTTAAACCTTTATTTCTTGAAGAGACAGGATGCATTTTGCATTGTCTCAGAAGTATAAATTAATCCCCATGTTATTACATAGACCAACTTTTCTGGTCTTACTCCTGCTTAGTGTTCATAAACAATAGCACTATACTGTAATATCAGTACATGTTAGGTTTTCAGATGGACATATTTTCTTCATAGCTCATTTGGCTTTTCTGTAGGAATAAGTTTAGTGACTATTTTGACAGTTTAATCATTTAGCTAGCAACATGCCATTAGACTTCATAAAATGTCATGTGAGTGGCTCCTGCTGGGAACCCCAGTGTGTGAGATAGGCGGAGTGGTGGCTCTGAGGCTAGGGATCTGCACTGGCAATCGGAAGGCTGCCGGTTCGCATCCCATAAATGCCCTACTCTGTTGGGCCCTTGAGCAAGGCCCTTAACCTGCAATTGCTGAGCGCTTTGAGTAGTGAGAAAAGCGCTATATAAATACAACGAATTTTTATTATTATTATGTATTTCTCCATTTCATAACACCAGTAGATTTTGTTATAAACAAACTAGATAAAACACTGTATTAAAGAAAGAATCATGAATTATTAGGAATTACAAAACTTCAGCGTTTGTGTTTTCCTATTGCACCCTGCATAGTAATTTCTTTTTTTTCCACTTTCTTTAAGGAGATTAAGTGAAAGGCATTTAATATCCACTACCCATCATGTGTGGTGTTTCACAAATATTATAGTGGACTGACAGCTTAGTGCCTGACACATTGACCACAGATTTCTTTTTCTTTACTTTGTTATAAGAGTTACACAACCATTCATTACAATAATTTATGGTATGTAATCTACATAACTGGAATGAATGAAAGAAGGTTGCTTCTTAAAATGATGGTATGCTAGAACTTCAAGACAATACACAAGACAAACTGTCAAAATGATTACATTTGTATATGTCCTTTCACATAAAGGTAGCCATAATTGACACCACTGATTTAGTTGTCTTAAACTTTTAAATATCTCAAATGGTTTGAATAGCATGCATAGATATTTTAAAACATTTTATTGAGATAAATTATATTAAGCTTTTTTACTGTGGTTTCTTAAACATTGGACAAATTGTTTGTGCCTTCATCTTTTCTTTCTTCTTGTTTACTATGAGAAAAGCTGATGGAAAGTGACTTCCAATGCAGTTGTGACAATTGGAATATTTTAGTTTTTGAACTCGCAGTTTAATGTTGTGTTGATATTCAGTATTTGTACAGCTTTAAGGCAGTACTGTTTTTACTACTTGAATAGTAAGTTATAAATATTTACGTGTGCATTTAGTTACTAGGGCACATCACTGGTATAGATTCTTATGAGAAAATACTGCATCCCTGAAAAGGATTTTGTGGCTAAACACGCATAACTGTATGGAAATCTGATTCTGGTGCCAACAGGTGAACTTGGCCTAGCTTAATATGTAAAACTGAAGTATTTCACTTTTCAGTTAACCAAATGAAATCAATAAACTATTTCTCTTTCAGATAGTAAAGTGTACCTACTAAAACCACTTAAAAATATCTTGATGCAGAAAAAGTAATTAAAGCAATTAATCCCCTTTAGGTGTACCAACATAGGCACATGAATTGCATATGATTAGAGAGCACCTTGTGGAATCCAAATTTTCATAAAGAGGAAAGAGTAGTCTAGTTTTCTTACAAATGCTTATCTGTATGGTGGTTATAATACTCAACACATTATACTCAAATCAGTAGTAAAATAATTTAAATTAGGTTAAAAAAATTGAAAGATTAATTGTCTTCCTGAACATACAGGATAGTGTAATACACTGTGGTACCTAGCAGTGTGTTATTAGGTGCTCAACAGTATAGAGTGGATTATAAAACCATAGCATTTGGAGAAAAGTTAAGAAAATTCTGACACCACATACATGTGGAAATTCTTTAAAAAATTTTGGTTGTTCTGTGAGGTAAACTCCAAGTTGAATAAAATGGCCTTTGTGAAAGACACCTTTGAGAATCTGCATGTACTCAACCTGACAACAACATGCTAAATCATGTGTTGCCATAGATGATTATTTTTTTTTTTATTTCAATTATCTTTATTAAATATTAAGAGTTACTATAAAACGTTTTTTAAGATAATTTAGAAAAGTAAAGAATGTATGTAGTTTCAAGCAGAATTATGTATGTATGTATGCATATATGTATGTATGTATGAAAATGGAACTTAATTTTAGTAATTTGCTGGGTTTTGCCATTCTTGCATTCAGTCAGTGTAATACTAAAGTGGATGATTGGAAGAAATCATTTGTAGACAAAAAGATGCTGGGGAATATTTTTCTTGATAAATTTATAGTATGCAGTTATTGAGAATGCAGTATTTGAGAAGAATTACACACAAGTTTTGTGGCATTAATTAAAATCTGGCATTCTATTTAAAGTAGCTTAGCATGCTTTAAATTAAAATCAATTTGGTCAACTTTTTAAATTGAGAATTTAAAAGTGAGCAGAAGTAGTACCAAGAGATTTGTGTTTTAGATGAAACTAGGTGTTAATTTATATAAACTACTGGAATTATTTTTTTCTTAAAAAAAAAAAAATCATCCCACATTCAATTGCTACCATAGTACATCTTGTGCTAACAGTGTTCACTATGCAAATCTGTTTGTGGGCATTGTTTCTGCTTCTTCCACACTCTTCTTTAGGTTAAGACACTTGTGTGTCTGCTATATATTGGGGCTGTGGTTTAATTATAGGTCAGAATGAGGCATTGTTGAATCAGCAGACAGCTACCCTGTCTGTGACCATCAAGTTACTGATTATTTAGTTTATTTGAAATTGACTGTGTAACTCTTTGACCAGCTTAACACGTGTAAAAGACATAAAATTGCCTTTTATGAACACTCGCCAGGGTTAAGTGCAGCTTGTATGTGTTCTCCAAAATTTGGCCACAACATGCATGGTTTGCTATATTGAATGGAACAAACAAACTACTATGGACTTTGTGCTGACTGTTATGCAAGTAGCTAATTTGCTTCCTGAATAGTAGTTACTAAAATGTATTCAATTGGCCATGTAACAGTTGCATGGTACCATATTATTAATAACCTTCAATGTCATTTCTTTCATTGTCTTGCCACACCTTTTTTCTTTAAAGGTCGCATCCTTCAGATCCCACAAGATATTTTCACCCATTTTGAAACTACCTTAATGCAATTCAGGGTTACAGTGAGCTAGAGTATATCTAGGCAGCATGATGCACAAAGCAGCAAGAACCAGCACAGGGCAACACCTTATCATGTGGCACAATCAAAGGCGTCCACTTATGCTTACTCATGATTGGCCTTATTCATATCCTCATTTAGGATACCCACTGAAAACCCCATGCTGAATGTGTACGTTCTACGCAGCCAGTGGTCATGCTGGGATTTAAACCTAATTTCCAGAAGCTTTGAGGCAGGAGTGCTTACTGTTGCACTATATTCAACCCAAATCCCACAAGAACCCCATGGAGCTATAGACATCTACCTAAAGAAATATTGTATCTTTGTTATACTATATATAGCATGAGCTTAAATGAAAAAAATAAAACCTGTGGAGATGTTAATATATAAATGATAGCATTTGTTTTCTGATATGCTAATTGTTGTTCTTAACAGGTATTTTCTAAGGAGGAGCTGAGAAGGTTTCTGCTGAAGTTGAGAGAGTCTTCCGTGGAGCTGTTGGATCAAGGACTTGACCCCTTGGGTTATGAAATTAAATCGTAATAATTGCTTTAAACTACATTTTCTAATTCTGCGATCTTTGTATTTAATAAAAGTTCAACATATTTTCACTTTTGTTTTGATAGTGTATAATTATTCCATATTTTAAAGCTGTGAGTTTTATCCAAGGTTCAATAAAAACCATGGACACCTAAAGGCTATTTCACATTACAAATTTTCCAGCAATTTTCATTTGTAGACTTCATTTACATAATCGTAGCAAGTCCGTGGCAGCTGCAGCATGCCCATGTTTCCTCAAGTCGTGTAGTGTGACACTCTGTCCAACTAGGCTGCAACTTGCCCCAACAAAATCATAAAGGATTGATTTTGCTTCAGGTTGTAAGAGTGGCCTGTGTGTGCATGAGAGTTAACAACCAGCGAGTGCTTTCCCAGAAGTAAAATGGGTGTAATGCAGCAAAAAGGAACACAGGTGTTTCAGACTTCAAAAACAGAAGAGAAGCTTGTGTGTCTGACATCTAGTGCTTTATGCACCACAATTATTTAGGAAGATGTGACAAAATTGTATATAAACAGCTCAAAACAATTAAAGGAACACGTTGAAAACGCATCAGATCTCTATGGGGGGGTGGAGGGGGATCCTGCTGGATATCTATACTGATATAGACTGGGTAATGTGTTGGGAAAGAAAGGATACCACATCGTTTAATAGAAATGAAAATAATCAACCTACAGAGGGCTGAATTCAAAGACACCCCAAAAATCAAAGTTAAAAAAATGAGGCAGGCTAGTCCATTTTGCCAAAATTTCATTGCAACAACTGCAAATCACACTTGGTAGTTTGTATGTCCCCCACGTGCTTGTATGCATGCCTGACAACGTCGGGGTATGCTTCTAATGAGACGATGGATGGTGTCCTGGGGGATCTCCTCCCAGATCTGGACCAGGGCATCATTGAGCTTCTGGACATTGAGGTGCAACCTGGAGGTGTCGGATGGACTGAAACATAATGTCCCAGAGGTGTTCTGTTGAATTTAGGTCAGGTGAGTGTGGGGACCAGTCAATGGTATCAATTCCTTCATCCTCCAGGAACTGCCTTCATACTCTTACTGCATGAGGGTGGGCATTGTAGTGCACCAGGAGGAACCCAGGACCCACTGCACCAGCATAAGGTCTGACAATGGGTCCAAGGATTTCATCCTGATACCTAATGGCAGTCAAGGTGCTGCTGTCAAGCCTGCAGAGGTCTGTGCATCCCTCCATGGGTTTGCCTTCCCAGACCATCACTGACCCACCACCAAACCAGTCATGCTGAACAACGTTACAGGCAACATAACATTCTCCACGGCTTCCCCAGACCCTTTCACATCTGTCACGTGTGCTCAGGGTGAACCTGCTTTCATCTGTGAAAAACACAGGGCGCCAATGGTGGACCTGCCAATTCTGGTATTCTATGGCAAATGCCAGTCATGCTTCACGGTGCTGGGCAGTGAGCACAGGGCACACTAGAGGATGTCTGGCCCTCAGGAAGTCTGTTTCTGATTGTTTGGTCAGAGACATTCACACCAGTGGCCTACTGGAGGTGATTTTGTAGGGCTCTGGCAGCGCTCACCGTTCCTCCTTGTCCAAAGGAGCAGATACTGGCCCTGCTGATGGGTTAAGAACCTTCTACGACCATGTCCAGCTCTCTTGGAGTGACTGTCTGTCTCCTGGAATCTCTTCCATGCCCTTGAGACTGTGCTGGGAGATGCAGCAAGCTGTCTGACAATGACACATATTGATGCGCCATCCTGGAGTAGTTGGACTACCTGTGCAACCTCTGTAGGGTCCAGATAACGCCTTATGATACCAGTAGTGACACTTACCATAGCCAAATGAAAAAACAAAGGATCAGGAGGGGAAAAATGTCAGTGGCTCCTCCCTGCCAAACCATTCCTGTTTTGGGGGTTGTCTTATTGTTGCCCCTCAAGTGCACCTGTTGTTAATTTCATTAACACCAAAGCAGCTAAAATGATTAACAGCCCCTCTGCTACTTGACCGACCAGATCAATATCCCAGAAGTTTCACTGAGTTGATGCTATACTCAGATTAAAAAGTGTTACTTTAATTTTTCTGAGCAGTATATGTTTACTAGAAGTTGTGTAATGTGGTATCAATTTAAATTTTTTTGTCTAAGAAAAAAGAGAATGATAGTAGTAAGGTTTTATTTTATATACTTTAAATACACCTGATGAATAAATTTTATATATTTTTAACATGAGTAGTGTAAACAGATTTATTCCAGCACCAGGTTAACTTTACAGAAAGTTTTTTGAGAGACTTGCCTACAACCAACCAAAAGTGTGGATCAAATCAAATTGCAAGAATTTCTGTTGCCACTGATGGATTTATTTGCCTTGGTAAAAATAATTGGCTTTGTACTTTGATAAGATTAAGAATTAGATGACTTGTATCGGCTCAGTATTGGTAAAGGCGGAGAGCACAGATTTGTGTGAAGTGTTTCAGTATATTCCATGAATTATTTGAGCACCACACTTTGTAGTCACGACTTCATGACTTGGACTTGGTTTATTTTACTTTATGTTTATGTGTTGGGCCTGGCACATTTGAACAGTTTTCCATAAGATTGCCATCACTAAAGCTTTTTTCAGGTGTTATCCAGCTGAAAAATAAACCAGAAAACATATGGGTGCAGATAAAAACTTTTATTCCTGAAGGTCTGTCCTGTACTACTAAAGGCAGGTGTTCCTTTGCAGAATGAAGATGTAACACACTCCACTTTGTCCAGTTTGTTTTTTATATGTAAGTATTTTACCATTTCTCCCCTTCTTAATGCATCTGGCAGACATGCTTTCACATAATTTAGATATAGTATGATCTTTATTAATATGCAGCAGATTTAAAATTTACAAGCATTTCACATGGTGTAAATGGTGATATCACCCATCACATTATAAGCGTTACTTAATTTCTGTTTCATTGATCATATCGCCTTAGTGATTATAATTCACATTACTGTTTATCCAAACACCTTCATTCATGAAAAACAAAGTGAATAAAAAATTATTTTGCTATTTTCATTAACTATTTTAGTACCATTTTGTCAGTTGACATCAGATATCTGATGAGCTGTTTTGAACTTGGCAGAACTGTGCTTAGCCTTCCAGAGGCAGACATTGGCCTTGATGTAAAAGACTGATGTAGATTGCTCCTACCGTCCTAATTCCAGACAGAAAAGCCTGTGCATTTGCACATCTTTCTTGGGTGGGTCACAGTTGTGTATATTTGAAATTATGCAACTCCACAAATATAGTCAGAAAAATGTTTTGTCCCAAGCAAATAAACCAGTGTAGGATTCCTCAGGTTCAGAAAAAAATGCCATTTTAGCAGTTGTCAAAAACATCTGTAAAGCATTGTCAGACTGCATAGCTTCACATACGGAACATTTTATGCTAAAGAGGTACTTTGAATAATCAATTGTCTACAGTTTATACTGTGTGTATGTATACATACGCTGAGCTGTGTGAACAATACAGACTAACAGTGGTGGCATAATATGGTTTGGGATATTTTCTTGCCCAGTTGCACATCATTTGAATGCCACTGTGTACCTATGCATTGAGCAGGAATGTGTTGCCAAAAGTCAGCAGGAAATGGATGATAGTACTGAGTCAGCATGGATCAAAGTCCCTATGGAATCTTTACAGTCCCACGTTATATATCCAGGCCTCATAAATTTAGGCATTCCTGGAATTCTACCTGGCATTAGATAGGCATACCTGATAAGGTTAGCAATGAGAAAGAATGTAGATTTTAGGATATACAATTTGTGTGGGGGCTGGAGTTACCAGTCATATGATCTTAAACTTTCAAAATTACTGTTAACATTAGTAAATGATACTGTAAAGTACAATAAAACTTGTTCAAAGTAATTGATCAAGTCAGAATGTGAGTTTGACAATTTCAATGTAATAACCAGAACATCTGAATATGTTAAAGATAAGCTAAGTTCTGTTGATAACAGAAGACAGGAAATCCATACTCCCCAAGAAAGTAAAGCTCTGGCCTTCCAAAATGTTGAGCAGAGGTCTGATTAATATCTAACTGATTCCAGTCAATTTTTGCTAAGCACTTCTATGAACAAGGTTTTGCTGTTCAAACTACTGTCCACACTTGCGATAAAATGCTTTTACAATGTTCTCTTAAAACTTTCATTTCAAAGAATCTGTTTTTTTCATGTTTAAAATGAATGTTCTATATGAATAAACAATTCTTCTAAAGTTTGAGTTTCTAAAGTTTTCTTCTAAAGCTAGTTTTGGAGAGGTGAAATTAGAGGTTGAGATATTTTTTGATTGGCTAAACATTGTACAGTATTGCATATCTCAGTGGTTTTAAGTTGTATTCCCTATGTAAGACAAAGACAGTGCTATGTACATTGTGTAAATAACTTCCATCCATCCATTATCCAACCAGCTATATCCTAACTACAGAGTCACGGGAGTCTGCCAGAGCGCAAGGCAGGAAACAAACCCCGAGCAGGGCACCAGCACACACGCACACATCAGGGACAATTTACAATCGCCAATGCACCTAACCTGCATGTCTTTGGTCTGTGGGAGGAAATCAGAGTACCCAGAGGAAACCCACATGGACATAGGGAGAACATGCAAACTCCACGCAGGGTATGACCCGGGAAGCGAACCTGGGTCTCATAACTGCGAGGCAGCAGCGCTACCCACTGTGCCACCATTCCGCCCGTAAATAACTTAATCACAGTTTTTGAAATGTATCCTTGATTGCCGTCTAAAGTACCTTATGATACTACGAAATTACATGATACAAAACTGCAGATGTTCTACCAGACGGTTGTGGCGAGTGCCCTCTTCTACGCGGTGGTGTGCTGGGGTGGCAGCATAAAGATGAAAGACGCCTCATGCCTGGACAAACTTGTTAAGAAGGCAGGCTCTATTGTAGGAGTAAAGTTGGACAGTTTAACATCTGTGGCAGAGAAACGGACACTAAGCAAACTCCTGTCAATCATGAATAATCCACTGCATCCACTTAACAGTGTCATCTCCAGACAGAGGAGTAGCTTCAGTGACAGACTTTTGTCACTGTCCTGCTCCACTGACAGACTGAGGAGATCGTTCCTTCCCCAAACTATGCGAATCTTCAATTCGTCCTTGGGGAGTAAATTTGAACATTCATTTTATTTTAATTTTTTTCATTTTTATTACTATTTAATTTAATATTGTTTCTTTGTATCAGTATACTGCTGCTGGATTATGTGAATTTCCCCTTGGGATTAATAAAGTATCTATCTATCTAGATGGGTTGATAACATTCTGGAATTGCTTAATGTGTGAGTGGGTATTTTCTGAGACAAAGGACCTTATTTATGTAAGCACAAATTTACAATTAGTTCAGCACACATAAACTAAAATGCACCAAATCTGATGACCTGCCTATTAGTTGTGATTGCCAATTGCTTTTTTTTTTTATATAAATATGCTGAGCACCACATTCTCTCACATGATTCAGTCAGTAAATAAGTGTCAATTTGTTAGAGTGAAATGTCAAGCCATATTGAATGGAGAATGTCACAAGGGTAATATACTGTGTCTCATTATTTGATAGCTGCTATGTGACAAATTTCTAAGGTATGACAGTCTCTTTTGCCAATTAAAATAATCACCCACACATATTCAGTATTCCATTTCACTTTTTTTTTTAATGTTTTATAGCCTTATGCTAAAATTTTTAAATTCATGTTTTCCCTAATCAGTCACCACTCTATACCCCAGAATAACAATGTGAAAACAGGATTTTAGAAATTTATGCAAGTTTACTAAAGATAAAAATGCTGAAATAACACGGTGACACAAGTATTGCAGACTCAATGTTATGACACTTAAAATTTGGCACAGGTGCAACCCATTGTATTGATCATCACTGAAATGTTTGTAAACCTTGGGTGATGGCCTCCTGTAATATATTCAGTTGATTAGGGCTGATCTGGAAAGGCACACACCTACCTATGCAAGGTCCTACAGTTAACATTGTGTATCAAAGCAAAGCCCAAGCCATGAGCTTAAAGGAATTTCCTGCAGAGCTTATTGAAGGGATTGTGTTGAGGCACAGATCTGGGGAGGGCTACCACAAAACATCCTGCAGCATTGAATGTTAAATTCATAACTCTTAAATGGGAGAAGTGTGGAACAGCCACAATTCTTACTAGGGATGGTCATAACTGAGCAATTGTGGGAGAAGGGTTGTGGTAAGAGATCCTCATCCTGTATGGAGATGATGAAATTTCCAGAAAAGCCACAATTACTGCATCACTCCACAAATCTGGGTCTTATCCTCACTAAGAGACACATATAGGCGTGCTTGGAGTTTGCAAAAACGCATCTAAGGAGTTCAACTGTGAGAAACAAGATTCTCTGGTTTGATGAAACCGATATTAGCATAATGTCTGGGGGAAACCAGTCCCAGTTTCCTGAAAACCACACAGCATGGTGCTACAAACAATATTATTTTCCAGGGTATTGTTTGTAGCACAATGCTGTGTGGTTTTCAGGAAACTGGGACTGGGGGAAAGCAGAACGGACCAAAGTGCAGACATATCCTTAACCCTTGACTACTCGCACGAGTGCATTTTGTACACCAATCTCAGTTATTTTTGTCCAGCATCCTTCTGCTTGAACCTACCAGCATCATCCTCCGTCTTTCCTCAGCTTGATTTAGCACAAGTACAGTGTTGCAATGGTTTCCCTCCAGTGCGTTCCCATAATATTTTATGAGTGGGTGTACAGTCGCAAGTTCCATATGGTGCATTTGGTACACCTCACAGGTACTTACTATGTATTACAACGATGAAATGTTCTTCTTGCAATGACTTTGTCTGCAAAGAACATTCAACAACTGAAGTGAAATGTGATACATGGGCAAATCCTGCAGTGGACGAAAGTGTGACCGTTGCCGAATGAGCACTGGAGAAGTGGATCAGGTTTATTTTCAGATAGTCCTGGATTGTGTCGTACTATTCAGTAATGTGGCATTAAATTACATTAAAAACATGTATTATTTCAAATTGCTGAAATATTTTATATTACAACCTCACAGTGTGTATATAAATTGCCAAATTCAAAACTAGTGCATAAAGAACACCGCGCGATTACTTATCAGAGGAAAAATGGTGCGAGTAGTTAAGGGTTAATGAAAACTTTTCTGGAGTGCCCTGGACTGAAGATTCACCCTCCAACAAAGCACAAAGCAAAGACAACACAGAAGTGAATTGGATTTAATTCCGGGAATGTCCTTGAGTAGCCCAGTTCCGAGCTAGGGACAATGGCAAAAAGGCAGCATTCTAACGAGCCTTCGATTTATCACAGCGTTTTCAACTATGTAGAAGTTAACCCTTCGATGTTTGGTGCTAGTCAAGCGTGAGGCGGTTAGACTGCTTTTAGGTTATTTCTTTTAATACGTCTGTCGATGGATGTAAAACTGTATTTAGGCAAACGCATATCCTTGAATTCTGTCCTGCGTGAGTAGTCCCATCGATGATTTGTATCTTCTCATGCCGACCTCGGCGACCCTGAAAAAATGGATTAGGAGTGTTTAAAAATATTTGAATTATGTATCCATTATGCGATCACTTTCCACAAACTAACGAAATCTGATAAACTGCTTATTATCTTATTTATAACAAACGGTGGCTGCCTAAGTGAACCAAACACTCAACTTCCTACAAAGGTAACATTGTTTCCGACTTACTCCACGTCAGCCTCTGCGTATTACTTCACTTCCTCTCTCTGGGGACGAAACAGTGGCGACCCGCCCAAGTCTCATACTGATTGGCGGGACGTGTCAACGTGGCGTGTAGCGTATCATTGGCTGAGCCGGAACCCGCGTAATGAATGGGCGCTTTGGCAGAGGCGCTAGTTCGGCTGCCGAGGCAGTGGTGGTGACCCTGCTGAAGGCTTTGCCGGTAGAATGGGCGGTATTGTATGTAAGGTGCGTGCTTAGAGGTAGCGGCGCAGGCTAGCAAATCGTCATGGCTACCCGAGTGTGCGAGCTGTTCGGCCACCGGCGCATCGCTGCGGGACTGTTGGTCAACCTGCTTTCCTCCATATGCATCGTATTTATCAACAAGTGGATTTACGTGCAGTATGGCTTTCCCAACATGACACTGACATTGGTGCACTTTGTAGTAACTTGGCTAGGGCTCTACCTCTGTCAAAAGATGGACATATTCGCTCCAAAAAGTTTGCAGCCTTCCAAAATCTTCCTTCTGGCATTGAGTTTCTGCGGCTTCGTGGCTTTCACCAACCTGTCCCTTCAGAACAACACTATTGGCACTTACCAGCTCGCTAAAGCTATGACCACGCCGGTGATTATCGTCATCCAGACTGTATACTACAAGAAGACATTCTCCACCAAAATTAAATTAACCTTGGTAAGTGCGAGATCTCTTTCTATGCCACGACCCTGTTTTGGATATGAAAGTTGGGGACCAAATCTGTTGTGACGACTGGTTCCTTTTTTTTTCTCCTGTAAACTCTTTGTAGCTCACGTGTGCGAACTTTGACCGTTTACAATGGTTGAATTGCTGTAGGCAAATCCCAGGTTTCGTGCAAAATATCGTCTATAATGTATTGGCTCCTTCATCTCTAAAGACGCTGGGTAGGTAGGCAGCAATGCCCGCCTGCCAGAATACAGAGGGAAGGAGTGATTGCCGATGACTGACATCATTTGGCGCTAAATACAGAGCTCGCTTCACTTGGAATAAAAGTTGGGCCCTTTAACAGGGTACAAGTGGGATGACATCACTGCGTAGTCGTTACAGTTTGATTACAATGGGACAACAGTTAATATATCAAAAAAGATTCAGTGGGTCAGAAACTGCACCAATGAAGAAGTTCATCTGTTTCATATTGTGAATAAGTAGGCCTCATTTTTAGTTCATTTTCAACCTGCCTTCTTGCCATTAACAAGCAGGCCATTATGCAGGTTATCTCCATCCACCCCTTTCCATTTCTTTTATGTAGAGTACTGTATTAAGTGCTACACACATTTGATGTGAAAGTGTTTGATCTGTATCAGTAATCACTTCACATATTGGGTTTTGTTGTTGTTGCAGGCAGTGTGGTGTAGTGGTTAAGGCTTTGAACTTCAAACCCTCAGGGTGTGGGTTCAAATTTTTGCAGATGACAGTGTGTGACAATGAGCAAGTCACTTTGCCAAAGTTCCAATTGGAAAAACAAATGAAATGTAATCAATTGTAAGTCAAATGTTTTGTCTCCTTGGAAAAAGGTGTCAGTCAAATTTGTAAATGTACAAGGTGTTTCCATACAGCTGCTTAGATTTGTCTGTTATCTTTATATTTTTGTGGGTTTTCCAATATCCCACCCTACCAGCATGGTAAGATTAGTTGATGAATAAACTTCCCCAGGCTCGATATGTTAAGAGTTCCCTTTATTGGACTGACTCTAGTGAAAATTTGATTGCTTCTTTCTGTCTAATGCTGACACAATGAGCCACTGCAACCTTAAAAGTGAATGAAAACTGTTTGAAAATGGATAAACAAGTGACTAGAATCTCTGGCTATTTTGATCCTTAATCCTTAATTTAATTCCGAAAATTAAATTAAAATAAATACATGAGCAGTTTAGTTGACGTGTTGGAAAAAAGTGTCCTGGAACAAACTGGTTTCAATTGGGTGGCTGAATTAATGAGTTTTGTCATTTTTGACAAAATTATAGTATCCTATGTATTCTAAAGCAGGGATTCAGCTTGTTTACAATAAAAATGCATGTTCTGAAAATAACTGTCATCTGCAGGCTGTAGTCTTAAAATGTCCCAGAGCCACTTCTGAGTCCAGTGTCCCACTGATTTTATTTGTGCACTTTCCATCTTTTTCTTAGAGAAGGTACAGTAATTGCGATAAAACAGTATCTATCATTCTTAGTCCCTTTCTTTACAATGTTGTAACTGCAATATAGGAAAAGCAAGGATCATTTGTATCCATTCTCGAATAATCCAAATCCAACCTTTTTACCAGTAAATAATTTTTCAGTATTTTAATAGCTCCATTCTCAGTTGGCTCCTGTTGATACGTGGAGCTCAGAAGACTTAGGGGCTCCACCCCCAGGTTTGTTTTACTGGATATGTCCTTCTCAAAAAATTAGCATATTGTGATAAAGTTCATTATTTTCTGTAATGTACTGATAAACATTAGACTTTTCATATATTTTAGATTCATTACACACAACTGAAGTAGTTCAAGCCTTTTATTGTTTTAATATTGATGATTTTGGCATACAGCTCATGAAATAATACAGAATTACAGAAAATAATGAACTTTATCACAATATGCTAATTTTTTGAGAAGGACCTGTACAATTTAAAGAGATTGTTATTTTCATGGGAATTGTTACATATGCATTATTTTCATTTTTACTTTGTAACTTTTGTAAAAATAATACTTGTCCTTTATTCTTGGCCCCGGGCATGGTTACATTTCTTTCTCGCAGGACGTATAACGCTGCTCGTGTTGTCAAGGGGGTGCGGCTGAATGCACGCGAAGGAGAAGTGATCGGATCATCTGCTGGCTTTCTACTGCTGGCGAGCTGTGTGTTTTGCTTGTCACTTGTCGTTGTTTTAAGAGCTGGGAGCAAGTTAAAGTGTCTCTCGCAGGACTTCAAATTGTCTTCCAAGAAGATCACGTCTCGTCTCCCTAGTCTGCCTCCCCAAGATTTTTTTTGTATGATTGAGAGATTAAATATTATCAATGCAATCGACTTTGTGCATGCTATACTCTTCCACTTTGTTTGAGTAATTCGCACATATTCTTGGTTTATTTCTGTCTGTTTTATTTTACAGATCCCTATCAGTGTGGGTGTTGTTCTAAACTCCTACTATGATGTGAAGTTCAACTTCTTGGGAATGCTGTTTGCAGTCCTGGGTGTCCTCGTCACTTCACTTTATCAAGTGGTGAGTACCAGGGCGTTGTACCGTGTTAACCATTATGGATGTAACGGGAAGTCAAGCAAAATGTTGAGTGAATGCCTTTGTGTTTCTGTAACAACCCAATAGAGGCTTAAACTACAAATGATTCAGACATGCTGCTCATCCACTCTAGAGCGCTGGCCTATGCATGCCCATTATACAAGATGTCTTGTATAAAGAAATGAGGGCAAAACACGTGACGGTAACTCTTTGCATTATTTGACAGTAAACTATCTTTATATATATATATATATATATATATATATATATATATATATATATATATATATATATATATATATATATATATATTGTAGAAAAGAGACAAACCACTCAAAAAAGTTTGGGGTTTTCTGGCCCCGTATACTGTAAATAGCGAGTCCAAGCAGATTTATACAAAAGTAATTCATCTAACAGAGACTGCCAGAATGGCTGAGTGGGTTAAGATTTATGGTGAGGGACCGGAAATGAATAGAGATGAATGCTGGGAAGGAACCGAGGTGGATTCTGGAATTGATGGGGTCTTCAGAGGGAAGGCGGAAGTGGTGATGCGTGGTCAGGTAGACATGGCAGATTCATGGTGGCGGTGTGTCTTTCTTTCTGCAGAAATAAAGAGAGAGAGGTTAGTACCCCGCCAATCCCTTCTGGCATGTGCTTTCACGCTACAGTTTAGGTCCTTACACTGCTCCCTAATCGCACGTGCGTAACAATATATAATGACATATAGCTACAAAACTGCTGCAAGACTAAGAGATAAATAAATATAACTTAATAAATTATTAGGAATAGTAAAATTTTCACATTTAAAATTAAATTGTAAATTAACACTAATTTTTTTTTTTTTGTTTTATTTGGTTTTTTTTTTTCTAATGCCTGAATTATCAGATTGTAGTTCACTGAAGGCTGTGGGGGATATAATAAGAACCAGCCAGTCTGGAAATTATGCCATCATCGTATGTTCACGATGACTACTGTTTGGTAGTAAAATTTAGACAATGCAGAGGAGGCATCTTGAACTAAACCACAAAAAAGAAAAAAAAAGTTAAATGCACAATTTGAAATTTAGATTAAATAAAATTTCTTACCATGATCAAATGAAGTGAATTTCATCTGTCACCTTATAGGCTGCAAATGTAGTTTCCACCCTCCAGGAGTTTATAGTCAAGATTATCATGGTTTGCATTCTAATATATGTATTGTGCCTATTGCTATATAATTATCACCAATTGGGAGAAGAGCTTAATTTCATTCCTGTCTCTCCAGCATCACAAATGATAGGGTTCACTATACCCCGGCTTAGAAGGAAAGTCCACCAAAGATTAATGAGGGAAAACTATGTCCTAGCTGAAAGAAGGCAGTACATGGTCCCAGGCTGTGAATTTTGAGATCATAATGTCTTCTTAAAGGCATGGGACAGAGAAGTCTAGTCATAACTCTCACCAGTGCATTTCTGCAGTAGTTAAGAGGTGGATGCACTTATGAGGCACTGTGCTGCATACTCACAGTTTCACCACTTACACAACTTCGGTGTGGGAGGTTTTTGTCTAGACATGAATTACTTTGTTGTGCTTATACTTTCCTTGTATTTTTTTAATGTTTAGCCACCTCAGCATCTTCTTGGGTATAGTGAGGGTCCCCAAGGATGCACTTTTCTGCTACACTACAAAGAAAGATCAAAATCTTAAATAAACTTTGGGTACATTAAATATTCGCCTACTTCAGTCAATATTTGTTTAAACACATTTGAAAGTAGTTAAAACCTTTTATCACAGATTACAAGTAATTCTATTTTCCTAATTTCCTAATTGTCGACCCGATTATAAATTTTGTTAATTTTTTCCAGTCTTCGATAACAGTTCTTTTTTTTTTTCTTCACTGAATTATTGTAAAAGCTTGCTAGTGTTCCTGTTTATCTGCTGTAAGGTACCTAAATTTAAAGACCTTCCAGAGGTACACACTCATTTTAATTTGACATCATTGTCAATAATGCTATGCCACATTGAGGCCTTCAGTTAACGCTATGAATTATTCCAACTTTTATAATGCTCTTGTACAAGATCAATATGAATACTTGTAAAATATGAATATGTAGTCGTATATGTATAAGGGACATACCAAAATAATTAGTATATTGAAATGACTAAGAAATATCCTACAATATTAAAATGCTCAGTATCAAAATCCATCTGTTGTTATGAATTTGAGGAAAATATGATGTTACATTTTTATAGCACACTGCAAGAAAAAGTTGGACACCAACATGTCATTTATGCAATAAGCAGTTGATACATTTCTTGTGAAGAGGATATCTTGATAGCCAACTTTTTACTCATGGCTTTAGTGTGCATTTAGAGATGTACACAGTGATGCTAGCAGTCCCGGACAATGGGTAGAGAAAGCACTTGAGAACACAGACATCACAAATCAGTCTTGAAATAGTGTTCATCATATCAGAAAGAATTGAGATGTGGCAGATAGTGCATTGAAGATGTGCAGGTAGCAGTCTGCTTTCTTTCAAAATAGCAATAACTGAAGGGAAGCCTGATGGAATAGTGTGATGCTGATAGTGGGGGTCCCAGCATAGTTCAAGTTCCTACTTCAGATAGGAGACAGTTCTTCAAGGATGGTGATGAGCTGATCAGCAGAGTTTTGTAATTTCAGGTTATGCTTGCTTCCCAGATCCACTGATGGAATTTACATGCATTTTGCAAGTAGATGCTTTTTATTTTAGTTGGGCCTTTGCAAACTTGTCTTCTCTTAGCTAGAGCGAACAGGCTAAACAAACCGGGAACCCACCCCCTAAAATTTAATGCCTTGGAGATCTGGGTGTTAAAAAAAGTTAGGCTTGAATACACAATGGGACATCTGAAAATTGAAAGTACCCCTTATGAGAAGGATTTAGAAGTTGTAGTTGACTTATCAGTATCAACTGCCAGACAGTGTTCAGAAACCATTAAGAAGGCTAACAGAATGTTAGGTTATATAGCACGGTGTGTGGAGTACAAGTCCAAGGAGGTTATGCTCAACCTTTATAATGCACTGGTAAGGCATCATCTTGAATACTGTGTGCAGTTTTGGTCTCCAGGCTACAAAAATTACATAGCAGCGCTAGAAAAGGTCCAGAGAAGAGATACTAGGCTGATTCCAGGGCTAGAGGGGTTGAATTATGAAGAACAAATAAAAGAGCTGAGCCTTTTAAGTTTTAAGTAAAAGAAGATTAAGAGGAGACATAATTGAAATGTTTGAAGCTATAAAAGGAATTAGTCCATTGGATTAAGACTGTTGTTTTAAAATTAGTTCATCAAGAACATGGGAACTTAATTGGGAAAATAAAAAAAATCACAAAAACATTGGGAGGTTTTTCTTTATACACAGAACCATACACACATAGAATAAGTTACCATGTAGCGTGGTAGACAGTAAGACTTTAGGGACTTTCAAAACTCAACTTGATGTTGTTTTGGAAGAATTAAGTGGACAAGAATGGTGAGCTTTGTTGGGCTTAATGGCCTGTTCTCATCTAGATTGTTCTACTGTTCTAACTCCACAAACCTTTTGGTGTCCCAATAAAATGTGTCTAGCTTTATCAACTGAAGCATTCTGCAGCATAAACATCTAATTTTTAGACTGCTTAAAAATATAGTAGCCATTAGGTTATATTAGGTTTGCAAGCCACAGCAACATGCTAATTACTAACCATAACTGACTGATTGTATATAATTATGTAAAGAGCCATTCGTTCTATTGATTTAGTTTTTTTGTCTCTACTTTTCTTTATTGTCTCACGTTTTAGTGGGTTGGAGCCAAGCAGCATGAACTTCAGGTTAATTCCATGCAGCTGCTCTACTATCAGGCCCCCATGTCTTCAGCATTTTTACTTCTTATCATACCATTCTTTGAACCCCTGACTGGAGAAGGAGGGATCTTTGGGCCATGGTCTGTCTCAGCGGTGGTAAGATTTTTTTCCTTTTCTCTCCCTACTTTGAAATGTAAATATTTGTTGTATTGTATCTGTACATATGTGCAAGGATAATATAGTGGCACAGTAGTTAGTTCTGAAGCTTTACAGCTACAGTAGATGCAGTTATTTACAATTTTCTAATTTTAATTTGCAGCCCTGATTTTAGATAATTTTTTGGCTTTTATTTCAGCTCACAAAGAGAAAGAAATCATGGATTTGATTCTGTTTTAAAACAAACCATTGAGAAAGAAATTAGGGGGTGAGAATGGATTTAAATATGATTTCTTGTACAGTTTTCTCCAAAGCAGCAGAACAAGTAATCTTACTGGAATAATTTTCCTGTTTTTGCTATTTAAAAATAGTTGCAATTCTGAATAGAAATTCATAATTCCACTTTTATAAGTAATGACAATAGCATAAGTAATGGGTGAGTCTATTAATGACTTAAACACAGGCATTGGCATTTGTGTCATAGCAGATAAATATTTATGTTTGAAATGCAGAGATACAACAGCATTAACATTCAAGATGCCTGTGGGCAAAGGTGTAACTTTGCCTACAAATAACATCCTCATAATTTTAAGATGACTCTGTCTTACCATATTTCTTTTGACATCTGTTCAATGAAATGAACAATAATAAAATTATTTTAGTGTAGAGATGGTGAAATTACTGTTTTATTTTTATTATCACACTAAATAATTTGTACCAAACATTGCCTAAATGATAACTGAATGAGATGATACACAACATCTTTTAAACTGTGTAATGAAAGCTTTGATTTGGTTCAGATCTGTCTTATAAGTACTCCGATGCGTACCCCATGTAATATAGTGTGGTTCATTTGAGACATTTGAAAATGAAGACTGTAAAAACATAGTGTGTTTTGTGTGGGGAATGCATTTATTCACTGACATACTGTACTGTTTAAGCATGGGAAAACACTAAGGAATAACTGGAGCTATTGAAAGTAATTGAGCAAAGAATGTTAATTGCATTCATAGTTCACTTCTTCTTGTTTCACTTAATAAGAAGACTTTCTTTGCCCCTATACTACCACTCCATGAGTTAATCATAAGGCAGTCTAACAGAAACACGGAAAATGCAAGCAGCAAACACAACTTAATATATACAACAGTCAAACATATAGGGCTTGTTCATATTCAGATGAAGGTAAATTAAGCCAGCACTGACAAGCAAAAAATTGAGAAGTCATCTTTTCACTCTCCTTCCATCTGGTAGTTGGCTCAGGTGAATCGCTACCTAGAATTCCAGATTTCATAATAGTACTTATCCAGATGCTATCCACCAAGTCGCATGAACCTTGTAACGGCTGACCCCTTTACCCAGCCGGCAGCTACACCTCCAAGACCTGTGGCCTGGAGAATTTACTGAGAAATAATCTACCTATCAAGCCGTACTTCTAACCAATTAAACTTTTCCCCACAATCGACGGTGTAAATGTAAGTACACAAAAGCAAGATGTAAAATTAAACGGATTAAATATATTAAATGAAACAAGACATTGAAAAAACAGGAAACAGATATTAATATAAATATCCCTCCACCCCAGCAACAACAAGACACCACCAAACATAAATACAACAAAAACCCTCCCTTGCCCCTGTAACATATAACACACAACACAAATAACAAAATGACTGATAAACTGAATGATTGTGAACTTGAGTCCGATTATAAAACTGTCCTGAAAACGGATGACTGAACTAGCGGTAAATGCGGCGTTTGATTTTTCCCGGCGATTGGAGCAACCTCACCGTGATTCCTCGGCGTATGGTGGATGGTGAATCGACCCCGGGGTCTCAGTAGATGGAGGTTGAAAGACAGTCCGGCAAAATGAAAAGCAAACTGGTGAAAAGGCGCAATGTGAAAAAACAAGCAAGTTGAAAAGTGGTTGAAACAAAATGGTCTCCTTCGTTCTTTCTTCTCTCTCTCCTGATTACTTAAATAGTCTGTGTGAAGGCTGTGATTGATTAATTAAGAACAGGTGTTTTCCAGGTTTGCGGCTGTGGTCTCCTTCCATCATCCTTCCTCCTTTATGGGGATGGCATTAACTGCTACACATACAAACAGCAAACGGGACAATAAAACGAGACGCACTCAGGACTGACATTTAACACTAACTATTTGGCCCCGCTACAACCTTACATCATGACCTCAGAAGTCATTTACATAATTATGATGAATATGTCTAGAAGTGGTCATGTTAAACAGATTGTGGGTTTTGGAGAATAATTAGTACTTTTTTCTTATGTTGTTCGATGTCTATATTGTGTGCGTGTGTGTATGTGTTTATAAGCTTCACAAATTCATCTTGTTTCAAAATGTTTGTTGTCATGAACATAGATTCAAAATGCATTGCATTTTTTTGTTATACTGGAAGCAATGCGGCTTCTAACTGTACAAATTTGTAGTTTTAGACCTCTACCCCAGCCTGTGGACTACTTTTTTATTAAAGCTATATTGTAATTTATCCTTAATTACTTTTTTGAAGGAATGATTCAATCAATCAGTCACTGATCTAAATTGGCAGATTTTCACTATAAAAAGACTTGATTGGTGATCAGTAAATTAGCCAATCACAAATTAAAAACAGTCTTTTCAGCCCGTGCTTTTCTATGCTTTATGGTAATTTAGCTGCGGTGAAAATTTACACGAGGTATTATGGTAGCTGAGCCAGCCCGGCAAACCTCCTGCATTGTAAGTACAGAGTAGCACATTGAGGCTTGTTTTAACAGAAAGCAAGAGACGAATGGAATATTAGCCTTTACATTAAATGAAGTGGAGTAATAAACTGAGAAAGAGGAATCTGAAAAGTTGTCCTGTGTTATTAGACAAACAGCAAGAAAAGCTACTTTGATTAATTCATACATTTTTTATTTTGTACTTTTAATTAAAATGGACACCTTTTCAGTTTGAACAGTGAGCTTGTTTTTAAGTGCAGCAGCTTACACTTTCAATTGGAAAAAGAAAAGGGTAAAGATAAATTTGAAATTGCATCTTAGTAAACAATAGGCCTATTAGCTTAACAGTAAAATATTTCTTTTACTTATAAACCTGTTAAGCATGTTAGTATTGTGTCTTCTTGATGAACAACTTATGAACATTTTAATACATTTGTGTGACATTTACTGTATGTTTAGAAGCTATTCTTAAGATTTTAAAGTTTTAAAATAAACACATGTGGTCCTCCTTGCCACTCTCTGTATTTAAAAGTGACATATTGCATTAAGTTTCATTTTAAGATCTGTCATCAAAATACAAAAGATTCTGTAAAGCATAAACATCTTGAAATCAAAATGTTTAATTTCTATCATAAAAGTTAGTTTTTCACCTTTTAAAGCTTGAAATAATAGCACTAAAACAATTACAATTTGCTGAATTTTTCACATTCAACCTGTGAAACATGTTTGTTATTGAAGGAGGACTTTTTCGTCACTAAAAATCTTGTTCAGTATAAACTTTGAGTATAAAAATGAAAGAAATTATTTTGCATTGTTATTCAGTCTTCACATAGCCTATACATCTGTCCATTACATTCTGCAGCCGCTGATTAGTTAATCAGCAACCTACTGTGGTGTTTTTTCCCCAATTTTATCAGAACAGCATTGAACTGAGGGACACTGATTAAACATACACTAATACTTTGGGAGTACAAGTGGATTGGTTACTAATACAATTTTCCATAATAGCACTGCAATTAGAAGAGAAGGCGTAAGTTTCGATACCTAGGGGTAAAAACATCACAAGTAAACAAAGCTTTTTATCAACAAAATTTCGCCGTCTGTATGGAAAAAATTAAGCAAGACTTGCATAGATGGTCAACCCTTCATCTCACTCTAGCTGGAAGAATTAACGTTGTTAAGATGAATATTCTTTCTAAGCTTTTTTTTTCAGAACATTCCAATATACATCAATAAATAATTTTTTAAGCAATTAGATTCAACGATAACCTCTTTTATTTGGTACTTAAAACATCCATGTATCCAAAGGGTAATGCTACAAAGGCCTAAGGCAGAAGGTGGCATGGCTCTACCTAACTTTCAGTTTTATTACTGGGCAGCAAACATACAAGCTATAAAAACCTGGACATGGACACAGATAGATGAACATACATAGGCTTGGTCCGTAATAGAAATAAAATCCTGCCATACTTCTTTATATCCCCTGCCTTGTACCCCCATAATTGCAAGTTATCGCCAATATACTAATAACCTAATTGTGCTTCACTCACTCAGAATATGGAACCAATGTAGGAAGCATTTTAAGACGGAGAAGCTATTATCTGTGGCCCCTCTGCACGAGAACCACCTTTTTTAACCCTCTCAAACATATGCACTTCTTAAAATCTGGAAAACATCTGGGATTAAATCACTTAGAGATCTTTACATAGACAACGTCTTTGCATCCTATGAACAATTACATTCCAAATTTAACTTTCCAGCAACACATTTCTTTCATTATCTTCATATTAAAAACTTAGTTAAACAGAACCTGCACGATTTTCCTCATCTCCCACCTTCCTTTATGCTGGAAAAAATATTGCTCAGTTTTGAGGACTCAGACAGCATTTTTGCAATATATAAAACCATTTTACAGTCCCTCCCTTTCAAAGATCCAAGAGGACAGTGGGAAAGGATCTCTCACTCAACATATCAGAAAAGGAGTGGAAGGTAGCAAAGGAGAGAATTCACTCGAGCTCCATATGCACAAAGCATACAATTAATCAACTCAAAATGATATATTGAGCTAATACTCTCCAAAATGTTTCCAGGGCAAAATCCAACCTGCAAACGCTGCAATCAAGTCCCAGCCTTACTGGGTTTACATGTTTTGGGCCTGCACCAAATTAACATCATTCTGGACCAAAATCTTTAAATGCCTTTCATACAGCCTCGGTGTCACAATCCTTCCTAACCCATTAACAGCTGTGTTTGGTGTTCTTCCAGATGGGCTTAAAGTGGAGAAGAACAAGCAAACTGATCATCTTTACTACTGTGGAAAATGAACGTTCTCTTCATTCCCTTGTACTAATTCATGTCTGATTTAAAAGCATGCTTTGCTGAGCAAAACAGAAAAATATTTTTCCAAAGGACTCAAGGTCTATGCATTCCACACATGAGTCTGCCTTATCACTTTTTCCCTTAGCTTACATCTGAACGCCATAACAAAAGGGGCCAAGAAATCAAGTTGCACAAGGGGCGTTGAAGGGGCTCAAGGATTGTGTATACTAAACGTGTTGACTGTTGCATTTCATAATGATAGTAAATCATTATCAAAACGCATTCTAGGGGTATAAAAACTTGCCCCACCCAACAGATGGGGTTCAGAGGAGCCTTGACGCTGTCATGTATATTGATTGTCTGCTTTTCTGAAACTTTTCTCACTGTGACACTGAAAAATAAAGCTGCTTTATAATTTCACCTGCACGTAGACTTATCTTGCTCAACTGGGAGAATCCTAACTCTACTCTTTTAAGTCAGTGGATAACTGATGTTTTATACTATTTGAAATTGGAAAAAAAATCAGATTCTCACTTAGAGGATCTGTGCAGAACTTTTTCAAAACCTGGCAGGATCTAATCAATAACATTTTAGATTAAGCTCTTAAAGCACCGAGGAAACGGATTCTCTTCCAATTTCTTTTTCTTCTCCATTTATCTATCCGCTTATTAAACTCATCAATTTACTTATTTTTACTAGCTTTAAGCTTTACTCTGTTGGCCATGCTCTCTTTCCCGGGTGTGGGTTGATTTGGTTTCAATCCTATTTTTTTGTAAAAAAAAAAAAATTGATCTATTTGTATGGAATGATTACAATAAAATTAAAAAAAAAGAAGAGAAGGCATAAGTGCATATTGGAATTACATGCAAATCTTAAATTGGAGTAATAGTTTGCTGGAACTGGAGCCAGTCTATTACACCACCATGGTGAAGTTATGTTTATTGTTTAACCATAACTGGATTATGTAAGTAAAGGTGTGGAATTTAAATTAGTACAGCTGTTAGCTTTTTTAGAGGTATGTGTACAACTTTGAGCACTTCTCATTTACACTGGTATTTGTCATTGATGCAAAAGGAATTGGGGACAGAACAATAGTCTTTGGATTTTTACACATGAAACCACCACACAGAATGCAGCACTTTATTTCTGTTTGATCTAGCAATTTCCTTAACTATGAGCAAATCTAATCTGGCAGGCTATTACTGCATTCTCTATTGTAAACAAAATGTTGGTGATCCCTTGCTACTTATATTTCCAGCCCTGCTATGTATTGGATTACTTTACTTTTGTTGAGGGTTAATGAATATTCAAAGGTTAATGGCATTTTTCTTTTTAATTTTGCCGCACCTGATCCATATAAATTAAAATGCCCAACATTTCTAGTGTGGCATGGACCATAATGGTTATTCTTGCTATTGGTAAGGCCTCCCAGCTCTGAAACACTAGGTTCTTATCCTAGTCTTGTCACAGTCTGGAAGATTTCTCACATTCTCGCTGTTTGTACATTAGTTGTTTGTTGTTGTTGTTTTTTCTTCCACAGGCTGTTATTGGGTGACTCCTAACTTGCCCTCTTCTACTAATTCAATCTTTAAAATCAAATATATTTAAAACATTGGCACTCTAGGTGCGAGTGTGTTGGAATAGCCGATGTTCCTAGAATTGGTCCCTGCTTTGCAATGATGCTTCTGGAATCAACTATAGTTGCTTATTATACTAATATTTAGTTTAATTACTTCAGGAGATGGATTGATGGTTGGGTTTATAAAACTAGGTAAACATTTTTTTTTTTCATTCTTTTTTCCCAACTTATTTATTTTTTCTTATTAAGTCAGTCACTTCCTTCTATGTTATGCTTTTCATAGCGTATTGTCTTTTTACCTGCTTTGTTTTTAATATGGTTATGTGAAACCGGATTATAGCTGAGCAGCATCAAACATAAAGCACATTTCTCCAATACCTTCTTTTTCTGACAACACTGTGCCATTATAGGCCAAATACTGATATTTTAGAATGAAAGGGTAATGGTAACAATTCTTCATTTACTTGTCCTGTGTTATGCCAGTGACCAATTTAGGTTTACTGTTGTATGTGGCTTTAATTTTCTTCCTACATTATACAAGTTCTTTTAAGCCTTTCTTTTAAGGCTGTTTATGGTAGTGTTTGCTACGTAAAATATGTCATGGGTTCTGAACAGAATTGCAGTGTTTTTAAGTCTCATGTTTGTCTTTTCTTCAAAAGGTTACCTTAACAACTGCTGACGGGAAATCCTTAAGTTTATGGTGTATGCATGTCACACACAATTACTTGTAATTTACCAGTTCCTATTAAGTATTCAGGATCCAAGCATATTAACAGCCCAGTGTTTTATATTTCTGTTATGTAGTATGGAGTAAAAACACAGGCCAAATATTTGTGAATCATATTTAACATGAAATTAGTTGTGATATGTCAGTGAAAACTCAAGCAAAATTACACCTTTTATTGGCTAACTAAAAAGATTACAATATGCCTCGAAAGCTTGCATATTGTAATCTTTTTAGTTAGGCAATAAAAGGTGTCATTTTGCTTGACTTTTCACTACATTCATAATGGCTAACACAGTACAACACCCTAGTACTTGTGATATGTCATAAATGTTAATGGAAATACAAAGTATTTCCCACTTTGGCAAATGTTGTAGGGTTTGTTTTTTATCTACAGATTGTATGCAAACTTGGTTGAGCTTATTTAATCGCATAAGCTAAGTTTTGTATTTAACTGATTTTTATAGCTATGTTTTTTTCCAAAATGTTTGCATATACTGTATGAAAAAGAAAGAATTCAATTGAAACTTGGTAATAAGCTTTTCAGTCTCCCTTGTTCAGTTAGTGCAGTATCTTCTACAGGATATAAAAGCACTAAATGCACCAACAAACCTTTTAGGAGAACAGTGTAGAATTCCATTAGTACTGTATTCCCTGAAAAACCAGTGCAACTTGTTCTACAAATAAATTTTAAGATTAGTTTCTGCAGAAACTGACCATGTTTGTTCGATAGAAAAGTCAGATCTGGCAGAATAATGTCCTACATATTGAAAAGGCAAATGTTCCCATTTTAAAGTTTGTTTTTTTTTTCCCCCAGAGGAAAAAACTGTGACATTTCATATCTAAAAATGGCACTGTCATTAGTTGGAATCATTATTTAAACAACATTTGAATAAGGTAACGAGAGTTTCCTCACTCGCTCACTCATAGACCACCTATCGTAGTGTTTTAAGGTGCAATGTCGTACAGTTTTTGGACACTTCCTTTAAACTGTGCCACCATGACATAGCCGAAAAGCCAAAAGTCAGCCACAAACAAGTTCCTGTTGTACTTTAGAATCTTGATGTTACGGCTGTGCCTCATGGTCAGTTAACGGTAGGAACTGAACGGGCAGACTTATGAGTTAATGTTAACTGCCACTATGTCACTTACTTTTTAAAATCATTTCTTTTAGTAGTCCCTAAACAGAGTGTTCAATATTGTGTCAACTTTTTCCAAAAATGTGTTATTTCTCACCATTATTTTTTTTTCTTTACAGGTTATGGTCCTGTTCTCTGGTGTTATAGCATTTTTAGTCAACTTATCTATTTACTGGATTATTGGAAACACCTCTCCTGTTACGTATCCTTTCATTTACTCCCAAACAATGTTGTAGGGATGGACCCTGTTGATGTACCTGTTGTATATGGTATGATGAAGTTCAGATTTCCTATTTTTTGGGTTTATCTCCACTCTCCATAGTAGAACAGTGGATGTGTTAATGAGTTAAACTACCATGGCAGTCATCTGACTGGCAGTCAGTCCAATGTTTCTTTTTCTTGGTGTATTATTGTGCTGTACACATGGTCTAGGGCAGTCGTTTCAAACTCCAGGCCTGGAGGGCCATAGTGGCTTCAGGTTTTCATTCTAACCCTTTTCCTAACCAACAAGCAGTTTTCACTGCTAATGAACTTCTTTTCCCTTCATTTTAATAGCCGTATTTTTTAAGGATTCAGTGTTCTGAATTGATTTGTTTTTTCATTAAATGGCAGCCAAACAGAATTGAGATGTGAAATGAGCCAGCAGATGACCAGCTAGGTTGTAATGTCAAACTCCAACCAGTTTCTTAATGAGAAGCCAATTCTTGCTGTTAATTAAACTCGTTATTTAATTCCATGGCTCATTGCTGCTCTCACTCTACCACAGCAAGCATTTCCAAAACTTTTGATTTTCTGTTTTTCCTAAGAACAACGTCAAAATGTTTTGGTGACCTGAGAGATCAACCTTACCATCACATCTCTTTAATTTCAGATATTATGTGATGGGCACAGGGGAGCTGGTCATGTGGTGACTTGTTTTGTGTCTCATTATTGTTTGGCTGCTCATTAAGGAAAAAGAAACAACTAAGGGGCCTGAATCAAGTTAATTAAAATTAAGGCAAAAGAAGTAAATTAACAACACAAACTGGTCATTAATGAAGAAGGTGGTCAGAGTGAAAACCTGCAGCCACTGCGGCCCTCCAGGACTGGAGTTTGTTACCCGTGGTCTAGGGTACCCTATTGTTTTTATAAGGTAATGAAGGTATTCATTTTTTTTCCTTCCCTCTTATAAAAGTTATGTTTGTGATGAAAGGTTGGATCGGTGGCCTGATAACTGAATAATTAATCAGATCTATTAGTAGGAAATGTAGTAGTAGTTCCCAGCTAAATTTACTGCATTGCAAAATTTTTTTAGGCCCCCTACTTTTTTTAAATTACTTGTGAAAGAATACATTTTTAGAATTTTATTAGGTTTTAGTTTCTGCTGATATATTATCGTAAAATAAACTTGGCTGTATTCGCGACTTTTGTAGGGTGCAAGTTATGAGTCATCATAACATATAAAAGAGACATTTAACTGTTAACTATTAGATATGTGTTTCACCATTGTTATGCTTTCATATGGTATATTGCAGGCACTCCCTACCAGTTTTGGAATTTATAATGAACTGGTGTTTGCTTACCAATGTTTTGTTTTTTTTTTCTTTCTCTCTTAAATTGAGGCAACTTTTAATAATCATGTCTATTGAAAACCGTCGATTGTCTACTTAGCTGCATTTATGATAGATTATACTACTAATAGTGAAATCATTTTATGGCTATAGTCACTTAAAAACAAAACAGGCCATTCATTCTATTGGCTCTGAGTTAGCCTCTTATTCAGACATAACTTTGTAATTATTTCTTATTGGTACTTCATTATGGAATTTATAAAAATGTATACAAAAATGTGTTATGACTTCTTAATTTAATCATTTGCAGCAGCAAGGGCTCAGAATGTCTTTCTAAAAATATTTACATCGTTGCTAGCTGCAGTACTGGCTACTTGTTAACTTGCCCGCATTTCTTGCAGGGATTGTCTTTATGTGGCCATGGCTTAAAAGATGCACACCTTTTTCTGTTTCAATTTACTTTCATTGTTTATCATGCCATCAGAGAATGGTGATGTGCTGCCACTTGGTTGGACATACAAGTACAAATTTCACTGTACTCTGTACGTGTTACATTTCTATTACCACTACTGCCACCACCACCACCACCAATAGAAGATACCATGAATGTATTGTAAGAAAACAACATCATTTTGGGAAGTATACATACAAAGGAATAATGCACATTAAGTCAGATTCTCTATAAGTAAGCACAGTGTTTTAATGTGCACATTGAAGTGCAGAGGACATTTGGTACACACTGGCTTAAGGGTGGAGAAAAAGCACTTTCACTGGCTGAACTTATTATATTAGATTGGAGTATCACAAACACATTTGCATGATTGTACAATATCTCTATATTTTAAATGTAAGACTATTTTGGATGTAACTTTAGAGACATTATAATTTTTATAACCAGAAATATACACTGAAATGTAATAAAAACTTGAAACCTTGTGACCCAAAGAAGTCCAAAAGACACTGGCAGATTTGAAGCCTAAACTCAAAATAGGTCCCTTTGTTTTTCCCCACAGTGGAAGCAGACACACAAGGAGATGGATTCTAGATGCTCCTTTGTTTTGCCCTGTTTTTTTTATATAGAATGGGGAGCTAAGGAGCTGTGTGGCTAAAGTGTTTGGAAAGTTTTTTTTTGTTTGTTTTTTTTTTAATTATTATTATTTTACAAATAATATTGTATATCAAACCAATCAATTCTAAGGCACATTTATTGGTTGTGCAAAGTAACTACATGCAGATTCAAAGTAACTCCTTCAGATATTAATAGTTTGATGTGAAGAATGTAATAGATTGCAATGGCTTTATTGGTTATATAAAATGTAGCAATAAATTATAGCATAAATTACCAGAAAAATAGCCTAAGCATATATTAATTAGTCACTTGCCTGTCAAACTATAAATTCTTCTATCTTTATTTTACACCCTCCTATTCCCAAGCTTCTTGTATTGATTAGCAGCAAAGCATATATCCAGATATACCCAGGTAACTTCTACATAATCAAAATTTAATCCTAGAAAAAAAAATTAATAAACCTTCTATCATTATGGACCAATATAATCTGCTAACTTGATTATTGTGCTTAAGCTACATATGACAGAAGTAAAAGCAAGCATTTGCTAGATTTGTCTCATAGCTTAGTACGCCATATTGTGGATGGAACAGATTTTGCATTGCAACCCTCAAAAAGAGAATTCTCAGTCACAGAAAAGTAGGAGCTCAGATGTCTGTATGCAAATTATCAAGCAGCAAGTATGGTATGTGGCTGTAGTGCCTGTGTAAGCTGTAACCTTTACTTTTTTGCCGCCTGTTTAAATAATTTTCTAAAATACCCAGAAGTTAGAGAATATATAGTTTATTATCATCATTTAACATTAAATGCAAATAGAAACCTTGTCATACTTGCTTGCAAGTTTTTAGTTGGTTGTGTTTTAAGTACATGGAGGACTAAAAAGACAACTGCTGGATTATTGTTTCGGGGATCTTAAATGTATATAATTATGTGTTTGCAACCCATTTCTAAAAACCTTCAACATAAAGAGGGTTTACCTGATAGCAGTGTATTTGCCTGTGTAATTGAGTTATAGGTTATATTGAAACACCACAGATTGATAAAAACACAGTTAACATAATATTGTGATAGCCATAGTATAATTATGTTGTTTTGGGTAAAGATTACAGTTTGTTTATGACTACAGGTAGTTACATTGAGCCTTCTTTTTAAGATCTGATCAGGCTATAAAGCTCTTAAATGTCTATGGTTATTATATCTTGTGCTTATGTTAAATGCTGCAAATAGCTGTCTGATAGATTAAGATCATATGTCTGCTAATGATAAACATTTTCTTTAACGTTATAAATTATAGATACAACATGTTTGGCCATTTTAAGTTTTGCATTACTCTCCTGGGAGGCTATATGCTATTTGAAGATCCATTGTCTTTGAACCAAGGCTTGGGTATTTTGTGTACAATGTTTGGAATTTTGTCATACACACATTTCAAACTAAGTGAACAAGAAGAAGGGAAGAGTAAACTGATGTCAAGGCCATAATATCATCGGAAGACTTTTTTTGGAGTTGGAATAGTAAAATGGATCTGCAACACAAGGAAGAATGAAGAATACACAATGTGAAAAATATATTATGCCACAGTTTTATTTAAAGAATATATTGTGCCATATCCTGTATTCTTCTGCCAGTTAGCTTTTTCATTTTCTTTTTATACTGCTGAGGAGGACATGAAAACTACTTGATTCAAACCAAAAACAATTTAAAGTTTTCTAGGGTCACCCCAGTAAAGCAGTGCATTAAATGTACTTAGGGTATATGGTAAAAATTGAAATGAAATCATGAAAACAATAAGTGCTTTTATAATAATATTTGTGTGTGTGCCATTCTTCTCTTCTAAAAATAAGGTATATTTTGGTATTCAGTAAAAAGATGATATAGATATACAGTAGACGATAGCTGAACTATCAGCATCTCCTCAGAGACTTAATAACCTAAGGATGGGAGTACTCCAGGCACCTTTGTCTGTTGAGACTCTGAAGAATTACAGCCTGACCCAAGCATCCTGGCTTCTGTGAGCTCAAAAGACATCACTGCACAAAGGTAAGGATGACAACTCATGAAAACAATTAAGCCAGTGCTAGACATAATCTAAATTGCATTTTTAATACTGTAAGGCAACAATGCAAGATATATAGTTTGTCTTTTTATTTAAAAACAGTAGGTCCGTGTTTTTTTTCTTTCAAAATTATCAAATCACAGACTTTGTGAAGATGTATTGAGTAGTGTTTTAAACAGGAAAATGAAAGACTGTGAAGTCTTAACAGCAAACATCTCATGTCTTATTTTATTATCAACAGTTATCTTTTGTTGAATTATTGTAGTAGACCCAACATAATAAAAATCAGTTGTGTGCAAGTTAATATAAGGTAAGTAAAGTAGTCTGGTATTTTAAGGCATTTGTGCTGCCCTCTTTGCAAATCAGTAGTAATGTTTTATACAGCAAATGATTTCATATTTGACAGGAGTCTCTGTAAATGAGTTAATTAATCTCTGACTGTCTCTGTTCAGGCAGCCTATCCTCATAGATTATCCCAGAGATCTCTTGAAGACTTGCTCTTGGCAGAGTGTCTGCTTTGAAGTTCACAGTTCAACAGAGGAATGTAGTGGGAACTTCCTGATTTCTCGCTTGAAGCCATGTGACTGACTGGAGTGCACAGAGTCACATAATTTGTCATTTTGAAAGTGACATGGTACACATGAGCTCATTTAGGATTTTTCAAAATTTCATTTTGCTAAGATGTCTTAAAGTGTTTTCTTATTTGAAAAGTTGAGAGGTAAGATATTTAGAGTATTACATTATTTGCTCATAGTGTCACAGTGGTAAGCCGCTGAATCATGGATCTTAGATTTTGGGTTCAAATCCTGTACCTAGTCATTTTCCCTATGGACTTTACTCATACAGTGGATTTAGAAAATAAGCAAACTCCTTCACTTTCTGAACACTTATTGTGTTGCAGATATACACTCACCTAAAGGATTATTAGGAACACTTGTTCAATGTCTCATTAATGCAATTATCTAATCAACCAATCACATGGCAGTTGCTTCAATGCATTTAGGGCTGTGGTCCTGGTCAAGACAATCTCCTTAACTCCAAACTGAATGTCAAAATGGGAAAGAAAGGTGATTTAAGCAATTTTGAGCGTGGCATGGTTGTTGGTGCCAGACGGGCCGGTCTGAATATTTCACAATCTGCTCAATTACTGGGATTTTCACGCACAACCATTTCTAGGGTTTACAAAGAATGGTGTGAAAAGGGAAAAATATCCAGTATGCGGCAGTCCTGTGGGCGAAAATGCCTTGTTGATGCTAGAGGCCAGAGGAGAATAGGCCGACTGATTCAAGCTGATAAAAGAGCAACTTTGACTGAAATAACCACTCGTTACAACCGAGGTATGCAGCAAAGCATTTGTGAAGCCACAACACGCACAACCTTGAGGTGGATGGGCTACAACAGCAGAAGACCCCACCGGGTACCACTCATCTCCACTACAAATACGAAAAAAAGGCTACAATTTGCACAAGCTCACCAAAATTGGACAGTTGAAGACTGGAAAAATGTTGCCTGGTCTGATGAATCTCGATTTCTGTTGAGACATTCAAATGGTAGAGTCAGAATTTGGTGTAAACAGAATGAGAACATGGATCCATCATGCCTTGTTACCACTGTGCAGGCTGGTGGTGGTGGTGTAATGGTGTGGGGGATGTTTTCTTGGCACACTTTAGGCCCCTTAGTGCCAATTGGGCATCGTTTAAATGCCACAGGATACCTGAGCATTGTTTCTGACCATGTCAATCCCTTCATGACCACCATGTACCCATCCTCTGATGGCTACTTCCAGCAGGATAATGCACCATGTCACAAAGCTAGAATCATTTCAAATTGGTTTCTTGAACATGACAATGAGTTTGCTGTACTAAAATGGCCCCCACAATCACCAGATCTCAACCCAGTTGGGCATCTTTGGGATGTGGTGGAACGGGAGCTTCATGCCCTGGATGTGCATCCCACAAATCTCCATCAACTGCAAGATGCTATCCTATCAATATGGGCCAACATTTCTAAAGAATGCTTTCAGCACCTTGTTGAATTAATGCCACGTAGAATTAAGGCAGTTCTGAAGGTGAAAGGGGGTCAAACACCGTATTAGTATGGTGTTCCTAATAATCCTTTAGGTGAGTGTAATATTCAATTAATAAATGTGTTTTGTAATGTAGTAAATGTCAGGTCTAAGAGAGCTTAGCCAGTGCTGTAGTTCTTTCAGGATAAATGACTAGAGCTAGTGAATGAAGAAGAAAACCAGGACATTTCTAAACTTCTCAACTTCCATGACATTTACAATGTGCAATAAGCAACAAGACTCTTAATTATTACTGCCAGTAACTCTAAAACATTTTAATATAATTCAATGTGAGGGAAACAAAATTAAGGTATTGGAAGAAACCACCGGAAAATATTAGTTTCCTATGTGTTATTTACCTTTGACTTTAAGTTAATGTTCATTGGAGTCTATAAGCACTACCAATAATGTTGTCTAATTGATCACTGTTAGTAGGCTAATCTATCAGGACATGTTGGGAGTTGGTGGATGGAAATTTTTTAAACTATTCTGTTGAGAAGCTTTGACCATTCCAGCTTCACCTGATGCGGTGTACGCAGCCATCGATGCAGTGGGATTGGAAGAGCAGCCATTTCTGAAGTTTAGCCAATTATAAACTCAACTGAATTAAAGCAACTTAAATGGCAAGCAACAATATTGTGTACATCATGTAGTTAGAAAGTGTTATTACAACAATCTTAATCATGATTCAGAAAAGTAATGATTCTGTAACCCTTTTTAGGGAATGCAATTATCACTATTTCTCAGGGGAAAATACTGAAGAAAATACTTCTAACAACCAGGTCATATTATTTGGAGACCTGATCTTACACGTTGATATTGTGGGAGTGTATAGGTACATTTGGATCAATAATTTTAAATACTAGGGGGTCATGCTGCACATCAGTCATTTAAAAGCCTGTACAGCAGCTGTCCTTTTGTCTCACTGCCTTGTCTTGCTGGACGTTAAAGTGTCTCCAAGAAAATCACGTATCATCGCCTTCCAAGATTTTTTTTTTTTTATAATAGAAGAGATGTCACATGTTAAATGCAGTAGTTTTCAATTCATTTTCAGTTATAGTTTCACAATTTTTGTGTGCAGTCATACTTATTTATGATCACACATACCTTATTTTAATCTGGTTACCCACTATTTAGCTTAAGTCAACTGTCTTTTGCTGGGGTACTTTAAACTGGCCTGGGTGTGAGAGGAAGTTGGTGGCTTGTTATGTTCATATATTGGAAAGAACTAGTTGAAGATATGGATGAATAAAATAATGCATTAAGTAGAATGTTTGTTTGTTTTTTTTAAGTAAAACAGGATTGGGACATAACCCGTATTAGATTTGGTTAGGATTAAATTTTGTGTTATCAGGCACCACACCTGAATTAATGCTCTTTTTCTCTTACGTATTGTATTAATTCTGTAATGATCTACAAAATCTGTAGAACAGAGCTCATGTATTAAATGTTAACATACAATACAATACAATTTAATTTTGTATAGCCCAAAATCACACAAGATGTTCCGCAATGGGCTTTAACAGGCCCTGCCTCTTGATAACTCCTCAGCATTGACTCTTTAAGAAGACAAGGAAAAACTCCCAAAAAAAACACTTGTAGGGAAGAAATGGAAGAAACCTTGGGAAAGGCAGTTCAAAGAGAGACCCCTTTCCAGGTAGGCTGGGTGTGCAGTGGGTGTCAAAAAGAAGGGGGTCAATACAATACACAGAACAGAACAAATCCTCAATGCAATATAAAAATAAAAAATTTAGAAGTACGGAGCAGAATTTAACAGTAGATGATATCACATAATATGATTTGGATTTGTTTAGAGTCCTGTAGACCTCATCCATCAAGCTGCCTTCCCCATTTGGCCATTGAACAGCTGAAATAGTGCTAATCCGATGAAAGGACCCCTTTTTCCCATGATTCCTGCGATCCTCCATCAGGGATGACTTTACCTTAGGCAGGCAAAACAACTTGGCAGGTGGGCCGTGGCACCAAGTGCCACATTTGAGTACCGAGAAGAGAAGCAGAATAGGCGTTGGGTTAATAACCAATTATAACTATCATGTTACTTATGTTTTAGTGCTAATGACTAATAACACATATGCCGTCTGTACAGTTAATCAGCAGCTCTAGTCAGGATATGCTAAACTGAAGTAGTGAGTCTTCAGCTGGGATTTAAAAGCTGAGACTGAAGGGGCATCTCTTACAGTAGCAGGCAGACCATTCCATAGTTTAGGGGCCCCGTAAGTAAACGCTCAACCTCCCACTGTTATTTTATTAATCCTTGGAATCATAAGATCTTAATGTGCGCTCAGGTTTGTAAGTCATGATAAGTTCAGACAAGTAAGCCGGACCTTGGCCATTTAATGCTTTATATGTTAAAAGGAGGATTTTGAAATCTGCCCTAAACTTAACCGGGAGCCAGTGTAAGGATTTAAGAACTGGAGTTATGTGTTCATATTTTCTTGTTCTTGTAATAATTCTTGCAATTATTCTAAACAGTATCCGAGGATTTTTATTATTGCTATCTATTATTGTAGAATAGTATTCTGAGCAAGCTTTAAAGAGGGTTTTTTTTATATATTTTTTAACACTCTCTGTCCATGCAATTTGAAAGACATGTAGCTTTGTTGTTTCTCCATCTGTGCTCCAGTTTTCGACACTCTAATTTAAGAGCTCGAGTTTTTTCATTAAACCAGGGAGAGTTTCTATGTGCTTTGATCACTTTTGTTTTAAGGGGATCCACTGCGTCCAGAGCATCTCTCAAGGTCACATTATAACGTGATGTTAGCTGATCTAAATTGTTTTCCACAATTACACTCGACTTGCTCAAAGTATCTATAAATTTTGACGCAGAATTACAATCTAGATGTCGCACTGTCTTTGTTTTAATCTTTGAGTGCGTTGGCAAGGGCAGGACTAAATCAAATGTAATTAAGTAGTGATCAGAAATAACTTCATGTAATGGAGTAATATTTACATTTTTAATTTCAACTTTGTAAGTTATAATTAAATCTAATGTGGTTATGATTATGAGTTGGACTTTTGACATTCTGACAAAATCCTACTGAATTTAACAAATAAGTAAAACATTTGTTAATCTGCAAAGATAAAAGCATGAAGCAAAGGCCTGAATTCATCTAGAATGGCGAGACCTGGTAATATTTTATGATAAAACATTATTTGTAGAGTTTTAACTATTTTCTGATAATGTCTAGCATGGCTATACAAATCGTTAAGTGTTCAGTAATGCAGTACTAGATAATCAGTAACTTAATCAGAATCGCATAGGTTAGCATCACCCATCTTGTTTTTATAATGAGTGATTGTTTACCTGCAAGTACCAGTTTAAACTGCATTTTCCAAGTGTTTGCTCAGCTTTAAATATAGTACAAATGTTTTATCTCTCTTTCCACTTTAGATGTTTTCTGCCTAGTTCTATTTCAGTTCCTTGAGAAATGCCACTCCTGACTAGTGACTTTCCACTATTCTTTCTCTGTCATATTCACCAGAGCACACTAAGAACTTTTTAGAAATAAATTAATAATTTCATATTTTTATACTATTTTTTTGGTTACGGGTATCAGCAAGAGTGAAAGTGAAGGTCTACAGGACGGTAGTGATACCAGCTATGTTATGTGGGTTGGAGATGGTGGCACTGACCAGAAAGCAGGAGACAGAGCTGGAGGTGGCAGAATTAAAGATGCTAAGATTTGCATTGGGTGTGACAAGGATGGATGGGATTAGAAATGAGTACATTAGAGGGTCAGCTCAGGTTGTACGGTTGGGAGACAAAATCAGAGAGGTGAGAATGCGCCGGTTTGGACATCTGCAGAGGAGAGATGCTGAGTATATTGGGAGAAGGATGTTGAGGATAGAGCTGCCAGGCAAGAGAAAAAGAGGAAGGCCTAAGAGGGGGTTTATGAATGTGGTGAGAGAGGACATGCAGGTGATGGTGTAACAGAACAAGATACAGAGGACAGAAAGATATAGAAGAAAATGATCCGCTGTGGCAACGGCTAACGGGAGCAGCCGAAAGAAGAAAAAGATACTTGTATTCTTTAGTTCCTACATTGGCTTGACTTAAGTAGCCTCAGCCTTAATCCTGACAAATTAACATTACTACAGTATTGGTTGTAAATCAGAACTTTAGTTACAAATCCAGTTCATGAATAGCAGAGTAGCCAAGGAGTCTGAAAACAGTCCCTAAAGTAAAAAAAAGTATCCAAGATGTACATAAAATTCAGTGCCTGGGCTGCTATCAAGATGGTTCTGTTAGAACACATGGGATAATCAGTGACATTATTGGACACATTTAGATAGACAACTCTGAGACTGCTTCAAAGTAAAATTCATTTGGTTACACCTAGGCTGTACACGCATACCTATGTATACAATACATTTACACAGCTCTGGGGAGTTTATTCAACAGCTTTTGATAGTGTTTATTAAGTTATTTTATTTCTATGTTGTGATTAATACTCCAGTATTTGGATTGAAGTTTTTGTCATTGAAAGAGTACGAGAGCAGACAGAAGTTGGTTTAAGTTTATTCATCAAACTGATGAACTTGAGCGCTGGGTGGTACAGTAACAATGCAACTAGTGCTGCAGCTGCCTTGTGAATCTAGTGCCCTGCATTCAAATCTTTTGCCTGTGTGGTTTACATGTTCTGCCCATATTTGGGTGAGCTTTTATCCTACATCTCCTAAGACATACATGTTTGGTTAATTGTCCATTCTCAATTGGTCCTAGTGTTGGTGCAAACATTGATTTTTGGGTGTGTGTAGACCCTATGATGGATTGGCACCCTGTTCTAGACAATTTCTTTCCTTGCACATAGTGATGCCATGATAGACTCTGACCCTGCCGAACCCTGCATTAAGTGGGTTTAATTATGACTGGCTGCTTTTGAGCAGAGCACAACAGTTGATGTTTCTTGAAGTAATGCTTTGCACATGTTGAAGTGGGAGTCCCCAATAGGCCAAGGTACTGTGCATGCGAGTGCCATGCCTCCAGTGGCTACAATGCATGTCTGGGCATGTGGAATGTGAAAGAGGTGATTAACAAAGCCACAAGCACCCCTCCCCTGACGACCGCTGCTAGTTTTGAGCTTTTTTTGTGACATGTTCCAGACAGGCCTGGTGATTCATCAGCATGGGGACGTCCAGCAAAAACAAATCTGGCAAGGGTGGTTGTAGTGGATTGAATGAGATCTGAATGTAACCATTATTTTCTGATGCCAGCTGACAAGGGAAATGAAACTGGCACACTTACCTCTGATGGTTCCTGATAATGCTGATCCAGTACTGCAAGAGCAGCAGCAGTCCAGACTTGACTTTCCGGTAAGGCTGTTCTGACCTATAATATGTTTAATTATTTCAAAACACTGCCAGGTTTCTTTTACATTTAAATTCTTTGCACTCTTTGTTATGAACTGTGAAAGGCCCTACATTAATGTATACCGACATCATCATCCGTATAGATTCTGCAAAAGAAATGAATGTCATTCTTTCTAATTTGTGAGTCATAAATAGTGAAGTGAAAGATGTGCTCTGTCTGACCATGATAAACTGGAGCAAATGCAAGATGTCAGTACTTACTTCACAGAAGAAAAGTGCTGAGTGATCAAAATCAGAAAAACACAACCCTGCCTCGCCCACAGGCTAATAGTCTCAATTTCCTGACTGACATTGTCACTGATATTGTCACTGTAGCTTCAGTTGTCATCACACTCCAGTATAGGAATGATCCTTTCTGAGCACAAGACAAGGCTCTTCTTTGCTTGGCAGGTGGTCACTCGTGTCACCATTTCCAAGTTGCTCTCCAACTAACTAGTTTTCTAGGCAACATCAAATCAAAGAAATGCCTTCACCATTTAGCTGTACAACCCCTCTAAAGCACAGCAGTGCCTTTAATGCTAAGCATCAGAGTCTCTCAGTGAAACCCCTTGTTCCTCAAAACCACTGTCAGCCTTATGCCAGGTTCCCCGAACACTATGCCCAAAGAAACAGACTTCTCTTCCATATCAAGGATTCCTAGTACCTTTCTGAACCAGAATTTTTCAATAGATTTGCTGTAATATTCAGTAAATTGCAGATCTACGAGTTGGCTTAAATTATTGCAAACATAAGGAGGGATACTTTTATGTTTTCTGTTTTAAATCCAGTTGTAGTGTTTTTGTATTGCTTAACGCAACCTTGTCACCCACATTCACACTGCTATAAAGTCCTTGTTACCTGGTGACTGGTAATTCTGCCATTTAAAAATCATGTTTTAAAACACTATTTTCCTCAATAAATGAACAACTATTTTTTGTTATTTGGTCTTTTTGCAGTAATGTGAAATAAATGTATCCCATACTAATCTATCAGGTTCTTCTTAAAATAGATGCATCTTTACTTCTTATACATAAACTACTTTATTTCAGATGTATCCTGTAGACTTACTAGCATTTCTCTTGCTTTTCTCTAGTACTTCCTTATATTTCCTTATAAGGTTGCCAAAACTGATACAGTATTTCCCATGTGACCTCAGCTGGTGCCACACAACTTTACAATGGCCTTTTCTGACTTGTGCTCCTCCTGGCAGTGCATTATCCCTGTTAGCTCACTTAGTCATTTCTACACTGTCCTCCATGATGTTTGGGACAAAGATACATTTTTGCTTGATTTTTCCCTTCTGTTCCACAGTTTAAAATTACATTGTCTCTGGTGTTGCTCTGCCAAGCCTTTCTGTAGCCATCTTCAGGTTCAGCATGTTTTGGGGGCTTGTCCCTTTCAGTTTTCTCTTCAGCATATGAAGGCCATGCTCAATTGGATCTAAATCAGGTGACTGGGTTGGCCAGTCAGGAATTTTCCAATTTTTTATCTTGAAGAAACCCCATTGTTGCCTTAGCAGTATACGTGGAATCATTATCTCATTGTGAGAAGAAGCACAGTCCAATGAGTTTGGAGGAATGTACTGGAACTTCAGCAGATAAAATGTTTCTACAGTCCTATGAAAACGTTTGGGTGCCCCTCTTAATTCTTTGGATTTTTGTTCATCATTGGCTGAGCTTTCAAAGTAGCAACTTCCTTTTAATATATGACATGCCTTATGGAAACAGTAGTATTTCAGCAGTGACATTAAGTTTATTGGATTAACAGAAAATATGCATCATAACAGAATTAGACAGGTGCATAAACTTGGGCACCCCAACAGAGATATTACATCAATACTTAGTTGAGCCTCCTTTTGCAAATATAACAACGCCTCCTATAGCCTTTGATGAGTGTCTGGATTCTGGATGGAGGTATTTTTGACCATTCTTCCATACAAAATCTCTCCAGTTCAGTTAAATTTGATGGCTGTCAAGGATGGACAGCCTGCTTCAAATTTTCCCATAGATTTTCGATGATATTCAAGTCAGGGACTGTGATGGCCATTCCAGAACATTATACATCTCCCTCTACATGAATGCCTTTGTAGATTTTGAACTGTGTTTTGGGTCATTGTCTTGTTGGAATATCCAACTTCAACTTTGTGTTTGAACATTATCCTGAAGAATTTGATATTGGGTTGAATTCATCCAACCCTCGACTTTAACAAGGGCCCCAGTCCCTGATCTAGCCACACAGCCCCACAGCATGATGGAACCTCCACTAAATTTGACAGTAGGTAGCAGGTTCTTTTCTTGGAATGCAGCGTTCTTCTTCCGTCATGCAAATCGCTTTTTGTTATGACCAAATAACTCAATTTTTGTCTCATCAGTCCAAAGCACTTTGTTCCAAAATGAATGTGCCCGTCTAAATGAGCATTTGCATACAACAAGTGACTCTGTTTGTGACGCGAGTGAATCTGCCATACAGATGTTCTTTGTGCAAATTGCGCTGAATTGTAGAACGATGTACAGATACACCATCTGCAGCAAGATGTTCTTGCAGGTCTTTGGAGGTGATCCTTGGGTTTTCTGTAACCATTCTCACAATCCTGCACATATGCCAGCCCTGTATTTTTCTTGACCTGTCAGACCTGGGTTTAACAGCAACTGTGCCTGTGGCCTTCCATTTCCTGATTACATTCCTTACAGTTGAAACGGACAGTTTAAACCTGTGAGATAGCTTTTTGTAGCCTTCCCCTAAACCATGATACTGAACAAGCTTTGTTTTCAGATCTTTTGAGAGTTGCTTTGAGGATCCCATGCTGTCACTCTTCAGAGGAGAGTCAAAGGGAAGCACAACTTGCCATTGACCAACTTAAATACCTTTCCTCATGGCTGGACACTTCCAACATCTTTTTTGTTGAAAGTGGAGTAAATTATTAAGCAGGCTGAGAGGGGTTCCCAAACTTTTTCATATGACTGTATACACTTCAGAATTCATTGTGCAATTGCCATCAGCAGATACCTCATCAGTGAAGATAAGTGTGTCAGTACCTGTGACAGCCATACATTCCCAAGTCTTAACTCCCCCACCACCTTGTATAACAGATGATGTGATATGCTTTAGATCTTATGCCGTTCCTTTCGTCTCCATACTTTGCTCTTCCCGTCACTCTGATACAGTTTCAACTTTATCTTGTCTGTCCACAAGACCTTTTTCCAGAATTTGCAAACTGTAATCTGGCCATTCTGTTTTTATGGCTAACTAGTAGTTTGCATCTTGCACTGTGGCCTCTGTATTTCTGTCCATGAAATCTTCTACAGAAAGTAGTCTCTGACACATCCACATCTTAATCCTGAAGACTGTTTTTGATCTGTCAGACAGGCGTTTGGGGCTTTTACTTAACCATAAGAATGATTCTTCTGTCATTAGCAGTGGAGGTCTTTCCTTGGCCTACCAGTTCCTTTGTGATTACTGATCTCACCAGTGCATCCCTTCTTCTTAATAATTTTTTAGACAGTTGAGTTAGGTAATCCTAAGGCTTTACTGGTGTCTCTAATGGTTTAATTCTTATTTCTCAGCCTCATACTGGCTTCTTTGCCTTTCATTGGTACAACCTTTGTACTTATGCTGAACAATGGCAACTACTGACTCCAAAGGGTAAAAGCACACCAAAGTATGTTATACCTGCGCTAATAAAACAATGAAGCACACCTGTGACGCCAATTGTTCCAATCATTATGGTGCCTGAAATGGGGGGGGCATGTAGAATAAGTGTTGTCATTTCTACATGGTGTGAGGAAAATGTATACAGATACTCTTAAATGAAAGTTTTGATGTGCACCTTAATTAAATCTGAATTGTTTGATTTGTAATTTTTAACTAAAGAGCAGAGGCAGAGGGGTCAATCAAGGAAAACTTTCCCAGATTTGATGTAGAGAAAAGTCAAGCAAAGTGACACCTTTTATTGGCTAACTAGATTCCAGACTTGATGGAAATATGCATCTGCTCATGGACAGTGGTAAGTCAACAAAGACTTCCACATTTGCTAGGACTAACAGAGGTGCTATTACGCTCCCAACTCCTGACAAGCTGTCACTGCTGGACAAGGCGTCAGTTGTGATTTTTCTAATTCTCCTTCCACACATATATGTGACTAACCCCCTGAGTTACTTCAGCTGTCTCTCTGAATAAATGACACTGAATTTCACAGCCCATCACTTGGTCAGTAGCTGAAGAACCTAAAGAAAGCTATGCCCTGACAAGTTAAAGAAGCACGATACATGCCTAAACATGTGATCTGGAAGGTGAGCAGAAGAAGCTAAACCAGGGAGGAGAGGCCAGTCTGAAACATCTAAGGCATGTGGTGTGGTTTCCTTTTTCGGAAGTATAAACTGATGACTCATCATTTAAAGCTCTGCATTGAGGGCTGAGTCATGGATTTTTTCCAGCTGTCATAGCTTAACTCTGTGTTCTCGTCTTTTGCAGTCAAATAAACAGAATAATCACAAGGCTGCTGTGCATGGACAGACTTCATTGCTCCTGCATGTCGATGTGCCTTTCTGAAAGATCAGTCTTAAGGATGCTTTGACCCTGAAGTTCACAGCTGCTGCCAGCTGCTCACACACTAGGTAGATTTTTATTCACTAGTCTAAACAACTCTAGTTGATACATCCTTAAAGACACTTCTCAAATGTGTGGTACCAAAGGGTACCTTTCAGTCTAGCAATTGTCTGAATGAATTGCTGTCAGGGGCCTTCTGGTGTGAAGTTGTCTGTAAAAGATGTCCGCTACTGTATTATGAATTCATCTCATTGATAGTCTTAACCATTTGTTGAAGAAATAAGCTGTAACCTCTGATTCAGCAGGCCTGTTTTTGAAATATCAAAATGTTGGAACAGAGAACTTTATAAGAGTTTAAAGTACATCAAGTGCTGGATGTTGTGCTTTTTTAATGTCAATGAATGAAAGATTCAATTAATGTTGTAGCACTGTAACAAATCTGTGGACTGCCACAGTTAAGTATGATACTGAAATATCTGCAACTGGCAGCCTTAAAGGTTTTTTTTTTGAACAGCAACTTAAATCGTGATTTGGCATTATTAATAAGGGCAGTAATAGTGGCATATTTGCCATCCTATGTAGCAATCTTCACACAGTTCTGGAAAATGTTCAACCTTGATAACTTAAGGGAAGGGCATGGGGTAGCTGTAGAACACAATAATACAATTGTATTAGTAGATTATAGTTACATTTTAAAGTGTAAGAAAGAGTTTCACTGTACATGCCAGAGTAATGTGCAACACCTTCCTGTTCTACAGCGCAAAAGATTAACATGAAGGTATTAAATTAATAACTATATTTCCTTTAAAAGAAAACACAAATTATCTTGCCTGATGTGCCAATTGCTTCCAGTTAGACAGATTTCCACAGATGGATAAGAAAGGAGCTTTATAATCCACCTTAATAAAAGGACGAGAGTTTGTGTATCTGTGTGTCCATCAGTTTGCCATGCCTCTGTCATTCCAACAGATGGTGCATCACAAACATTAACTCTGCTTTTTCCATACCAGATTGCATATAACAGAGACATATGCTTTGCGTTTTTCCTTTCAACAGATGGTGCATAACAAACATCGGCAAAGCGCTATCCCTCTTACTTTTCCTCCTGCCGCTAATACACAAGCAATTTGAGAATGTCGGCAAAATGAAACCTCCGAAGAAAGACAGTCACTTAGCCGCTAACATCAGCAAAATGGTATCCCTTTTACTTTTCCTCCCGCTGCTAATGCACAAGCGATGTGAGCATGTTGGCAAAACGAATCCTCGTAGGAGAGAGACGCCCAGAGTAGTTCCTTTCAATTACCTGACATCTCTGCATTTCAGTTTATTTTCTGACGATTTCAATAATTTCTAGGACCCCAGGCTTTTTACAGCACGGGCTTACATGGCTAGTATTATTTATTATATTATTACAAGCATTGCAAAATACATTCCAATATAGGGTGCACTGCAAACATTAATTACTTAGATTTCAATCTGTCTGAGAACAGGTAGTACAGTTAGTCCATCCATCCATTTTCCAACCCGTTGAATCCAAACACAGGGTCAAGGGGGTCTGCTGGAGCCAATCCCAGTCAACACAGGGCACAAGGCAGGAACCAATCCCGGGCAGGGTGCCAACCCACTGCAGGACACACACAAACACACACCAAGCACACATTAGGGACAATTTAGGATCGCCAATGCACCTCACCTGCATGTCTTTGGATTGTGGGAGGAAACCCACGCAGACACGGGGAAACATGCAAACTCCACGCAGGGAGGACCCGGGAAGCGAACCCGGGTCTCCTAACTGCGAGGCAGCAGCGCTACCACTGCACCACCGTGCTGCAAGCACAGTTAGTGGACTCGTGAATTAACAGGAAAGGCACTATATAATAAACAGATTTACAACAAAGACATTATACCGCATAATATTACCTTTGATTACACACGTTGTGAAGTGTCGCTCTGTGTTTCTAAGTGTCACAATGAGGGGTATACTTATGTCTTTTGCTTATACAATATAGGATATGAAAGACTGAAACTGTTATCAGGTCACTACTTCAAATGCCACATTTGACATTATTTCATACCTGCCTTTCAAACATTATCTGTGGTAAGGTTTTTGAACACAATTCATGGTTGTCTACACCCGGGAAATGCAAGTTTAGTGAGATAGGAGGCAGTTCAAGTGACGCGTAGCCATGGATTGACTCATGATATTTGTTTGTATTTAACCAAACACAGCATTAAAAAGATGGGCTTCCTTTGCAGATGTGATTACAACGTATCTATAAACAGAATACCAAAAACAATGTGTTTAAGCGTGATTTGTGTCAATTATTTTATGGACTGCTACATATCTTGAGTTAGAATTTTATTTAAAAAAGTAAAGCTGCATGGTGTTTGTATGACAGATAAATAATCCATTTAATTCTTGTTCATGTTCAAGAATTTTTTACATAGTTTACTTGTAGGTTGCTATCAACTTTCCCAGGAAAGTTACATTCATAATGTTTAGTACAATCTGTACTTATTGAACATCACTGATAATATTTATATTCCTGTGTGCATGTTTTACAGATTGAATATCCAGAAATCCCATCATAATCCATTTCTCTACCTCCATATCTAGTACAGAGGAATGAGAAACATGAAACTATCCTGCCAACAGTGGAGTGAGTACCCCCTCATTTCTGGTGTGATACTCTCACTCTTATTAAACAAATTGTGGCTGCAGCTGGACTTTACTACCTACCAGTAGATAGAACATTCCATCCATCCATTTCCCAACCCGTTGAATCCGAACACAGGGTCACGGGGGTCTGCTGAAACCAATCCCAGCCAACACAGGGCACAAGGCAGGAACCAATCTTGGGCAGGGTGCCAACCCACTGCAGAGATAGAACATTGGTCCACTGCAAAATGAACAAAACCAGGATTAGATTAGATTAGATTAGATAAACTTTATTAATCTCTTGAGGAAATTCAGATGCATACATCAGCAGAAGCATAAAAAAGGACAGACTCACAGGACAGATATTATAGCCAATCAATCGATTAAATAAATAAATAGAAGCAAACTTAACAAGTACATTGGGTGAAAGTATTGAATTACATGAGAGCAGTGGGCAGAAGAGACCCCCAGAAGTGCCTCTTAGCTCATTGTGGTGGAGTGAGCCTGTCGCAAAAACTGCTATAGAAAATCATTTCCTGAAGGTGATGCAAGGGGGTTTCTCATGATGACATGCAATCTTGCCACCATCTTCTTTTCTAGAACAGCTTCTAGTGTGTCTTGGGTTCACCTTGTGATGGAATAGGCTTTCTTGATTTTATTCAGGCATTAGGGCTTCTTCTTAGCTCATGTTGCATCCCCGGGAGACCACAGCATAGAACACTACACTGGCTAATATGCAACTTGCTGCTCACATCAAAAGACCGGAGTCTCCTTAGCACTTACAGCTTGCTCTGGCTCATCTTGTACAGAACCAGTCCAGTTTGATGTTCAGGTGAACACCCAGGTATTTTTAGCTCTGTACCACTTCAATGTCCTCCCCCTGAATGGGCACAGACACTGCTTGACATGCCAGAAGTTCACCGCCAATACACAGGAGAGTATTCACATCAGATTTTGTCTAATAAGTGTAACAAAAAAATTGTAGAAAGTGTGGAAAAGGCCAATATAAATGGGCAGAACCTTCAGACCTCACTAGAAATATAGTCCAATGCCCCTGAACATCATTGTGCCTCATCATCATCCTCCTCCCACTGTGATGCCTGTCAGAAAAATTTTACAATTGGTTAAATATCTTGACTACAGAAAAATTAAGAGGCATTCTTTGTAAAAGTATATTTTGGCATTAATATCCCAGTGTTTGGCTTTGACATCTTAGTGGGACTCCTGGAATGGCAATTGAATATTCTGTCCACATGATTTTTACAGAGGTACTCCTGTTTCACCCATATCTCCAAGATGTGTATGTTTGATTCATTGTTGACTCTAAATTGGCCAGGTTTTTGCGACTATACACTGAAGAGTGTTCTTTGATGAGCTAATATGCTCCCCAAGGCAGATAGTTTCCTGTCTTGTGCCTGAAGCTGGCTGAATATACTCCAGCTCCTTAAGACCTTTTAATAAAAATTGTGAATTGAGTGAAGGATGTGTAGCTAACCCAGCCACAGGGGATGCACAAACCAGTGTGTTTCTTCGCGCCGGTCCCAAGCCCAGATAAATGCAGAGGGTTACATCAGGAAGAGCATCCGGTGTAAAATTTTGCCAGATCAAAATGTGGACAACAACACAGATTTACATACTGAATTGGTCGAACCCCGGATTAACAACGAACACCACCAGCACTGTTAGCCAACAGGGTGCTGCCGAAATTGGGCTACAGTGTGGCTGGAGAAGAAGAAGAAGAGGGGGAAGGCGTGCCCAGAGGCAAGGGGAGAAAAGGAAGGTAAAAAGAGCACAAGTGAGGGTAGGTATGTTGGCAGTATGACTAGTAAGGGGAGAGAATTAGATGATATGATGGAGGAAAGGAACTTTGATATATTGTGAGTACAAGAGACTAAATGGAAGGGGAGTAAGGCCAGGTGGATTGGAGGTAGATTCAAATTGTTCTATCATGGTGTGGATAGGAGGAGAAATGAGGCAGGGGTTATTCTGAAGGAGTGAGTTGAATGAAGTGATGAACAGTGTACCCAAGGGACAGAAAGTGGTGATTGGGGCGGATTTCAATGGACATGTTGGTGAAGGGAACAGAGGGGATGAGGAGGTGATGGGTATGGTGTCAAGGAGAGGAATGAAGAAGGTCAGTTGGCAGTGGATTTTGCCAAAAGGATGAACATGGCTGTGGTGAATAATCATTTTAAGAAGAGGGTGGAACATAGGGTGACATACAAGAGTGAAGGAAGATAAAAACAGGTAGATTACATCCTATTCATGAGGGTCAATCTAAAGGAGACTGCAAAGTGCTGGCAGGGGAAAGTGTAGTTAGGCAGCATAGGATGGTGGTCTGTAGGATGACGTTGGAGATCAAGAAGAGGAAGAGAGTGAGGGCAGAGCCAAGGATAAAATGGTGGAAGCTGAAAAAGGAAGGCTGCAAGGTTGAGTTTAGGGAGAAGGTGAGACAGGCACTGGTTGGCATTGAAGAGTTACAAGACAGTTGGGCAACTACAGCAGATGAAGTAAGGGTGACAGCAAGAAATGTGATTGACATGACATCTGGACAGAGGAAGGAGAAAAAGGAAACCTGGTGGTGGAATGGAAAAGTACAGGAGAGTATACAGAGGAAGAGGATGGTGAAGAAGAAGTGGGATAGTCAGAGAGATGCAGAAAATAAACAAGAGTACAATGAGATAAGCCACAAGGTGAAGAGAGATGTGGTGAAAGCTAAAGAAAAGGCCTATGATGAGTTGTATGAGAGGTTGTAACGGACCTGTACCTATTGGCTAGACAGAGGGACCAAGCTGAGAAAGATGTTCAGCAGGTTAGGGTGACAAAGGATAAAGATGGAAACGTACTCACAAGTGAGGAGAGTGTGTTGAGAAGATGGAAAGAGTACTTTGAGAGTCTGATGAATGAAGAGAAAGAAAGAGAGAAGAGGTTGGATGTTGTGGAGATAGTGAATGAGGAAGGAGGAAGTAAGGACGGCTATGAAGAGGATGAAGAATGGAAAAGCCGTTGGTCCAGATGATATACCTGTGGAAACATGGAGATACGAGGTGTGGCAGAAAAGTAATGAGACTGGCAACACTGCAAGCAATCTGGCAACGCTGCGCTGTTGTCCTTGATAGAGCATGTGTATCAGTACCATCCCATAGCTCAGTGCGAGTTTCAACTCCTTCCATTAACTACGTGATTTTTGTGACTGCTATTAGCGAAGTTGTGTTTTTGGTTGTGTGTCACGCAAAATAGAACAGCGGAATTTGGAGCAACGTTGTGCCATTAAACGGCAAGTGTGACGCTTGAAAAGTTAAAATAGGCCTATGGGGAATATTCTTTATCCCGAGCTCAAGTTTTTTGCTGGCACAAATCATTTTTGGAAGGCAGAAAACACGTTGAAGATGAACACCGTTCAGGGAGGACTTCAACTTCGAAAACCAATGAAAACATCGAACGTGTGAACACTCTTGTGAGATCAGACCGTCATTTTACATTAAGAATGTTGAGTGAACAATTAAATTTGAACAGATTTACCGTTCATCAAATTTTGACTGAACATTTGCACATGCGAAAGGTCTGTGCCAAAATGGTGCCGAAATACTGCCCTCTCCATAACAGAATTTTTGACCTCAAAAGGCATTCGTGTGGTTCCCCAGCCCCCTTATTCACCTGACCTCAGTCCGTGTGACTTTTCCCTTTTACCTAAACTGAAAAATGTCCTCAAAGGACATCATTTCGGGACTTTAGAAAATATCCAAAAGAGTGTAACGGACATGCTGAAGACCATACCGGTTGAAGACTTCCAGCGCTGCTACCAACAGTGGGAACAACATCTCCATCGGTGTGTAGCTGCCCAAGGGAACTACTTTGAAGGGGATAACATTGATGTTTGAAAAAAATAAAAACTTTGGTAAATAAAAAATCAGTCTCATTACTTTTCTGCCACACCTCGTATTTAGGAGAGATGGCAGTAGAGTTTTTAACCAGATTGTTTAATGGAATCTTGGGAAGTGAGAGGATGCCTGAGAAGTGGAGAAGAAGTGTACTAGTACAGATTTTTAAGAAAAAGGGGGATGTGCAGGACTGTAATAACTACAGGGGAATGAAATTTATGAGCCACATCAAGAAATTATGGAAAAGAGTAGTGGAAGCTAGGTTAAGAAGCGAGGTGATAATTAGCGAGCAGCAGTATGGTTTCATACCAACAAAGAGCACCACAGATGCAATGATTACTCTGAGAGTGTTGATCGAGAAGTATAGAGAAGGTCAAAAGGAAGTTGCATTGGGTCTTTGTGGACCTGGACAAAGCATATAACAGGGTGCCTCGAGAGGAGCTGTGGTAAATATGAGGAAGTTAGTAGTGGCAGAGAAGTACATAACAGTTGTACAAGATATGTACGAGGGAAGTGTGACTGTGGTGAGGTCTGCGGTAGGAGTGACAGATGCATTCAAGTTGGAGGTGGGATTACATCAGGGATCGGCTCTGAGCCCTTTCTTATTTGCAATGGTGATGGACAGGTTGACAGATGAGATTAGACAGGAGCCCCCATAAATGATAATATTTGCAGATGACATTGTGATCTGTAGCGACAGTAGGGAGCAGATCGAGAAGACCCTGAAGAGGTGGAGATATGCTCTAGAGAGGAGAGGAATGAAGGTCAGTAGGAACAAGACAGAATGCATGTGTGTGAAGGAAATGAAAGTCGGAGCAATGGTGAGGAGCCAGGGAACAGAGTTGGACACAGGTGATCGAGTTTAAATTCTTGGGATAAACAGTACAATATAACAGGGATTGTGGAAGAGACATGAAAAAGAAAGTGCAGGCAGGAAGGAGTGGGTGGAGAAGAGTGTCAGGAGTGATCCACTGTGTCAACCCCTAACAGCACCAGCTGAAAGTAGAAGATTATGGAGAAGAAGTGTTACACAATATGTTTATGGTTTTGTTAACTACAAATGGAAATATGCCAAATATTGTTACAAAAAACCTGAGGAAATTGTACGTAAGTTTGTCATTTAGATGTCACGGCATGTTATAAAGCAGGACCTATATATTTGTGTTCCTGACAGTCATCGTGATTGCTGTATTTGTTGCAGCTCTGCTCTTTGTAAATGAACAATATACAGTATTCCAAAATCAATGCCACAAAACTGTTGTTGTCTTCAGTCTCAAGCTGACCATTAAATTGAGCCTGATGTTGTTACCTTTGCTGCCCGGCTCTTAGTCACCTTGGCCTAGCATTGTGGATTTGTGTTATGTTTTGCCATGAAAAGAGTTTTAAAGTGTGCGTAGACCTTGAGTTAAAAGCTGGGACCATCAATCTCTGTATCGACAAAAGACACTAACCTTTTTGAGATGTGTACCCAGGGCTGTAGAGCTGGGAGATGGTGGCAATAATCATTATCCCTTTCCTAGAAACTACTTCTAAGAAAAATGTTGTTTCATTCTAGTGGCACATTTTTCACCTTTTGTCAGCAATTTGGATACTTTCCTTTGTCACATGATGTTAGGTGAGCAAAGTCTAACAAGGCTTAATTTTTAAGATAAGATGCTGATATCTTCTTTTGTGTCATTGTGAAGGATAGAAAAGATAATTATTTAACTTGGTCAGTCTGGGATGGGAGAAGGTCAGAACTGAAAGCTATTTTTATTTTATTGACACAAACTGACCTTCCTCTGCAATTTAACATTTCAGTTCCAATTCATTTTGTGTTTCTGGGAATTCAAGTAAATTGACACCTTTTATTGGCTAACTAAAAAGATTACACTATGTAAACTTTCGAGGCAAGTCAGGCCCTTTCTTCAGGCAATCTGTATTGGTCTGAGCTGCCTCAAAAGTTTTTAGTTAGCCAGTAAAAGATGTCATTTGGCTTGACTTTACATTTCATCCATAGTGGCTAACACAGTATAACACCGTACTATATCTTCAGTTTCTCAAACAATCGTCTGCTATTATCCATATCTCTGCCAGGCAACTGTTGTTTACTAAGGATTGTGTGACAACTCTGCTTATACAGTATGCATTGTTCTCTTTACACAACTTGTTTAAAAGTAATACTCATGAAACTCTCCTCTTTTCATTAAATCTGGTGTTATTTAAGTTGTTTATATTCTGCATAACCCAAGTTAACTGATCTTTAATTTTCTTGATCAGTATACTGTCACACACGTGCGAGTAGGAGGCAGCTGAACATTCTGAGTAATTGCAATAAAACATCCGACCAGGGGGCGGCAGAGTGCGCTGACTGTCTTTCTCAGTTCCCTCCGGACCTTTCCTGGGAAATCCTGCAAGGTTCTGGCGCCTCGGAAGACATCACTTCCGGTGCCGGTCCCTTTGCCGACATCACTTCCGGTCCAGACGACGTCACTTCTGATTCCGGCCCTTTTGATGACGTCATTGCCTATATGGGCCTTTAAAGCCTCCATCTTTGTCTCTTGTGATCAGTTCTGTTCTGGGCTCTGTTCTATGCACATCGTCCTACTTATTTCAACTTTTGCAGCAGAGAAAAACAATATACAGGTGGCTGCCCAGATCTGTATGAGGGCATCCCTGAGCTGTTGTACAGCCTGAGGAGCAACCTGGAGGCGCCTAATGGACCGAAACATAATGTCCCACAGATGTTCTATTGGGTTTAAGTCAGGGGATCGTGAAGGCCATTCAATTGTTTCAATTCCTTCATCCTCCAGGTACTGCCTGCATACTCTTGCCACATGAGGCCGGGCATTGTCGTGCATTAGGAGGAAACCAGGACCTACTGCACCAGCGTAGGGTCTGACAATGGGTCCAATGATTTCATCCTGATACCTAATGGCAGTCAAGATGCTGTTGTCTAGCCTGTAGAGGTCTGTGAGTCGCTCCATGAATATGCCTCCAAGATCATCACTGACCCACCACCAATCCAGTCATGCTAAACGATGTTACAGGCAGCATAATGTTCTCCACGGCTTCTCCTGACCCTTTCACGTCTTTCACATATACTCAGGGTGAACCTGCTCTCATCTGTGAAAAGCACAGGACGCCAGTGGTGGACCTGCCAATTCTGGTATTCTATGGCAAATGCCAATTGAGCTCCCCGGTGCTGTGCAGTGAGCACAGGGCGCAGTAGACATTTGGGCCCTCAGGCAACCCTCATGAAGCCTGTTTCTGATTGTTTGGTCAGACACATTCACACCAGTGGCCTGCTGGAGGTCATTTTGTAGGGCTCTGGCAGTGCTCATCCTGTTCCTCCTTGCCCAAAGGAGCAGATACTGGTCCTGCTGATGGGTTATGGACCTTCTATGGCCCTCTCCTGCTCTCCTAGAGTAACTGCTTGTCTTCTAGAATCTCCTCCATGCCCTTGAGACTGTGCAGGGAGACACAGCAAACCTTCTGGCAATGACACGTATTGATGTGCCATCCTGGAGAAGTTGGACTACCTGTGCAACCTCTGTAGGGTCCAGGTATCGCCTCGTGCTACCAGTAGTGACACTGACTGTAGCCAAATGCAAAACTAGTGAAGAAACAGTCAGAAAAGATGAGGAGGGAAAAATGTCAGTGGCCTCTACCTGTTAAACCATTCCTGTTTTGGGGGTCATCTCATTGTTGCCCCTCTAGTGCATCTGTTGTTAATTTCATTAACACCACAGCAGCTGAAACTGATTAACAACCCCTCTGCTACTTAACTGACCAGATTAATATCCCATAAGTTTCATTGACTTTATGCTATACTCTGATTAAAAAGTGTTCCTTTAATTCTTTTCAGCAGTACATATTTATGTATTACTAGTTACATTAACTGTTGAGGTAATAGAAAAAACTTAAAAGATATTTGATGTCTCTTACCTTATCTGTTCCTTTAGCATTCTTTTTATGCCTTTCCTCGGTGTCCTTATGTGTAACAACTTCTCGTGCCTGGCTCTTCCTCTCTCAATCGTGTTCCCATAAATCCCACTTCTCAAACACCTTGCTCCCCACCTGTCTGCTTTTTGATTATCACCTGTGGTAGATCCACCTTGAAAACATCATGTGTATTCTTGTGAATACTTCCTGGGTTTGAAGGCGACTCATAGCATCCCTCCTATGCTTTTCCTTGGTGTCCTTGTGTGTGTCACTCTCCCTTGCCCAGAGTTTCCTGTCTCATTAGAACATCAGAATACTCTAAACAAGAACAGGCCATTCAGCCCAACAAAGCTCGCCAGTCCTATCCACTTATTTCTTCCAAAAAACATCAAGTCGAGTTTTGAAAGTCCCTAAAGTCTTACTGTCTACCAGACTACCTGGTAGCTGATTCCAAGTGTCTATCATTCTTTGTGTAAAGAAAAACTTCCTAATGTTTGTGTGAAATTTACCCTTAACAAGTTTCCAACACTGTCCCCGTGTTCTTGATGAACTCATTTTAAAATAACAGTCTCGCTCCACTGTACTAATTCCCTTTATAATTTTAAACACTTCAATCATGACACCTCTTAATCTTCTTTTGCTTAAAACTGTAAAGGCTCAGCTCTTTTAATCTTCCCTTTACCCCTGGAATCAGCCTAGTCACTCTTCTCTAGGCCTTTTCTAGCGCTGCTATGTCCTTTTTGTAGCCTGGAGACCAAAACTTCACACAGTATTCAAGATGAGGCCTCACCAGTGCATTATAAAGCTTGGGTATAACATCCTTGGACTTGTACTCCACACATCGTGCTATATAACCTAACATTCAGTTAGCCTTCTTAATGGCTTCTGAACACTGTCAGGAAGTTGATAGCATAGAGTCCACTATGACTCCTAAATCCTTCTCATAAGGTTTACTCTCAATTTTCCGACCACCCATTGTGTATTCAAACCTAAAATTTTTACTTCCTACTTGTAATATTTGTCCAACCATCCATTATTCAATCTGCTATATCCTAACACAGGGTCACGGGGGTCTGCTGGAGCCAATCCCAGCCAGCACAGCGCACAAGGCAGGAACAAATCCCGGGCAGGACACACATATATACACACACACACCAAGGACAATTTGGAATCGCCAATGCACCAAACCTGCGTGTCTTTGGACTGTGGGAAGAAACTGGAGTAACCCCACACAGACACGGGGAGAACATGTAAACACCACGCAGGGAGGACCCGGGAAGTGAACCTGGGTCTCCTAACTGCAAGGCAGCAGTGCTACGCACTGCATCACCGTGCAATATTTGTAATAATCATTTACTGACATTATATTTCATCTGCCACAAATCTGCCCAAGTCTGCATGCTATTAAAGTCCTTCTGTAATGATATAACAGATTCCAAATTATTAGCTAATCCACCTATCTTGGTATCTGCAAACTTAACCATCTTGTAACTTATATTCCTATCTAAATCATTTAAATAAGAATTCCATAGTATTCTTTCACATCACAATATAATTAGTGCTAACACTATTACACCTTCCCAATACACTGTTGACACACCACTTAAAATGCAGCCTGTTACAGCAGTGAACATCCTATCTATTCCCAAAGGCACCCGAATGTCCCCATAAACCTGTACCCCTCTATCCTACACCAAGATCTGAGCCACATATTAAACCTTTTAATCTCCACATATCTTACCTGGCCTGGTGAATTACAAGGACAGAGATTCTGAAGCAACCACCTTGCCAGTTCTGCTCCTTCCCTTAGCACCTGTTTATTTTGAATCACAAAACTGACAGTCTCTACCATTACTTATGTTATTTGTTACAGTGTGGACAATGACAACTCAACAGGTTTCGGTTCCCCATTACCCTGTAAAGATAAATTCAAGTTTGTGATGGACTTTGGCATGCCAAAGAACCTCTGGGACCAGTGACCATTTGGGGAGGATGTGGAAGTGGTGCAGTGCTATAAATACCTGGGGGCTCACCTGAACAGCAAGCTGGACTGGTCTGACAACACAATGGTGCTGTACAAAATGGAGTAGAGAAGACTGAACTTCCCAAAGAGATTCTGCTCTTTTGATGTGTGCAGCAAGTGCTGCTAGAAATGTTTTACCAGCCAATAGTAGCCAGTGTGGTATTCTATGCTGCAGTCTCCTTTGGAAGCAACATGAGCTAAAAATTAGCATATTACCTAAAAAACTTTTCAAGAAGGCCTGTTTCATCATGGGTGAATCCATGGAAAAGAGGATGGTGGCAAAACTGGATGGCATCATGAAAAATCCCCTTCATCTCCTCCGGGAGGCACTTTCTTGGAGCATTTTTAGTCACATTCTCATTCCATCACGGTGTTTCTGCCCACTGCTATCAGGCAAATCAATGCTTCCTTCCTTCCAACATCACATACTAGTTATAATCTTATATTTAAACTAGCCATGTGCACCCAACTACATTGCGCGTGTTAAAGTTGTCTGTGACGGGCTCCCTGTTTAAACACGGCTGCCAGTCATGAACTGGGCCCTTCATTGCACAGTATTATGATTTTTAATAAGGGAAACAAAATTACAAAAGAAAAACTTTGGATATTTATTTGATAGGAACGGCCTACTTGGAATCACTTTCAGAACAGTAATTATGTGGTGGTGTAGGAGTATTTCTGCTTCTGTCCATTCACAGTCCGTCTCGTTTTCACGACGCTATCATTTCATCTCACGATGTCTTCTCAACCTTTTTCCAATCTCGCAGGTTGCTTTGTGGCAATCCAAAGAGTAAGGCAATATACACGGAGCAATGGTTATAAAAAGGGGGACACATAGATATCCAGGCTCTTTAAAGCATAAATATGGATCACTTCACTAACATGTGAGCAAGCCACGGTACAACTGTGATACGTGCAGCACTCCGCGGCTACAATATAACAATAATAATTTCCGTAACGTGCTGTTACGTTGTCATTCATTTTACTCACTGTCTATCTTTCATTCACATGTTACGTAGGCACGTACCTTTTATCTTCGTCAATCTCATTCTCTAACCAGGCCTCAGGAGCTAACCAGCGTAACACTGTTCACCACCACGTTCGTTATTCCGGCACATTGTTGACATCCGTGAGTAATAACAACGTACTAAACAGGAAGGTGGTCTACGCATGCGTGGAATTCGCGGACAAACAAAGATTAAGATCTAAATGTAGATCTCTTTAGTTAATTTAAAGCACAACAATTTGTTTAGTTTGAATGTCTGTGTTTTGAGGTGTGACTGGAGTACTACAGTCTTCAGTAGTATAAGCCTGGAGGAGATTCTTAATGCAATGCTTATGTTTTAGCTGTCTCTCTACTGCCATCTAGCGCTTCTTCTAATTCATTCGCGGACAAACAAAGATCAAGATCCAAATGAAGATTATATATAGAGATAACTCCCTGGGATTAATAAAGTTTATTTAATATAATAATATCAGATAACGTATGGCCGGAAATGTGTGCTGTAGGTTGTGTTTATAGAAAATATGCGATTAATAAATCAAAGCAAAACAAAATTAAAATGATACAAAACACAGAATATATTGATTTATAAGGATATCTCAAAATAATCCTTCGGCGTGCCCAGTGTTGACTCAGGATGGCGGGCTGACTGATGGTGTAGTTCCTTATTTTGGCCGCCCGCCGTGGTGGCGCTGTAGACACAAACTGTCTCACTCTATTGTTAGTTTGTTTCAAATTGGCGCTACACAGACTGCGCATGCGCTCCGCAACGTGCGAGGTTGTAAAACTTCCCGTTTAATGTAGGCCTCTTAATATGTTGGTTGTGCCTTTCGACTGACTTTTTTTTCATTTTTTATTACTATTAGAGAAACGATAGCAGATGTGTGCGTATCTGTGATTATGATTCGCTACGACCTATCAGTTGCGCGTGAGCTACAAAAGAAAAAGTGAAACGACGTGGTTTGGATATTTGCAAGGCCTATGAGACCTTAGAATTTCCCAACACATCTCGGGCAAGCCGAGGGAAAACGCAGGTACGAGTTTGTTCTGGGTGCTGATGCTATAAACATTAGAGAATTCGGAAAGAAGTTGCAAAAAGTGAGTGTTATTTATATTTTAACTTTATTTGTTTGTTGTCTTTACAAGTGGATGCATACTTTCGTTTGATCTGACGATTTTGATTTAAATGAGTGCTTAGAAAGTATTTTTCAAATGTATTTAGAGACCAATTAAGATCGGGTAAACGATAAATGCACCCTGGGGTGTCGAATAAAATAGTTTGGGAACTTTCGGGAGTCCAGTCTTCATGCTGCACACATATTGTCAGCGCTGGTGTTTGCGTTATCAAATGTCGCTGTCTTTCCATTTGTTTTTCTCCTTGTGCTTCTGATTTCCCTTCCTTGTTATACGTGTATAGGTTAACCTTTTACCAACTATAAATCGGCCGGGTATAATTTGAAAGTAATTGGATGAGCATTTTAGTATTGTGTGATATACCTCCTCGACCCATTCGAGGTGGTCTCTTGTCAACGACTGTTGCTCGGATGTCCCCCGGCTGTCCAGTACCTTAGAATTGCGCTCTGCACATTCGAAGATTGCTGCATTTAATGCATACGCGTGGCTTTTTAGTGTTGCTCTCGTGATTTGTTCCGTGTTGTCATAGTTATATCCAAATTCGGTGACTACATGGCCTGTAGCGTTGTACAGAGAACAACCCGAGAGTGAAAGGAAATGGCTCAAAACAAGACCGGCATGAAAGAGGTAAGAGAAACCGCATTGTTTTAAATCAGAGGTGGCACCTCGAAGTCCTCCGTATTCCCTTTGAAGACTAAAGCGATCTTTGGAAAGTTAACCCCTTTTTCCTCTTAGTGTGAAATTCGTTCTTATTAAAAAATGACACTCCCCCAGGCGCCCCCTGCAATGTTTGCATTGTTTATTATTCCCCTAAAGAGATGTGTAGCACACTTTCTCTTTTGTCACAGGTTTATTTTAGAATCTTTTATCGACTACTGACTGGCCGAAGAGCTCAGGGTTTGTGGCAGGTTTAGACTGCAGCCTGGACTAGCGTGTGACAGCGACAATCCCACTTTAGACGCGTACTCTCCACATTATGCGCTTTGTTTTTTCTCTTATTGTTAGATGTACAGTTTATTTAGAATGGTGGACATAAAATAAGTGCGTGTAATTTTTTTTTCCAATCAAGTCCAACGCTACTGATTTTTATTAAAATTGAAAGAAGCACGTTAGAGAAGCGGCCACGTGGCCGATGCTGTCAAGTTTTGAAAGGTACCTAATATGCCTCATTAGATACTTTATTAATCCCCGAGGGGGAATTCACATACTTCAGCAGCAGCATACTGATTAAAAAATATATATATTTAAAAACTTGCTACTACTATTGTTACACTTTTCGCTGACGCTTTTCACCAAGGCGATTTGCTGCATTTGAGACGCAATTGGTTCTATTTCTTTTGTTTTTTCAATTGAAGCACAGGCAGATGAGGTGACTTGCTTATGCTGTCAGTGTCAACAGGAGGATTTGGACACAGCATCCCGGGGTTTGACTGTGAAAGCTTTAGCGACTGTGCCAAACTACCCATCTTACTTCTGTTAGCGTCACGGAATACGGGGTTTTGTTTCAGTGTTACAATAAACTGTGTGGTGTGATGGCTAAGGTGATGAGGTAATACCATAGGTAGCCCCTGGCCTATCCCTCTTTGCAAAAAGATCTGACTGCTCTGTTGTGAGGACTATCGGCCCTTTGCTTCTGTTTTCAATATGCAGGGTCAGGTTAATTTTCACACTTCCCCACTATTTTCATCTTACAAAAAAGTGCATTGTTTTCTTCTATTCGTGACAGCTCGGTTTTTGCCTTGTGGCTCTTAGTCGTGCATTGAATGTTAGTTAATCTTGAAATGTAGTCGTTTTTGCCCGAACCTGTGTAGAAGATGTATTGTATGCTAGCTATAACAGACACAGTCAGCCCAGCAAATGTTGAATGTTATTTTAGGGCTCTCTTTTATTTTTATATAACCGTTGGTTTCAATTTTCTCCATTTTTAATGGATGTCTCATATAGAAGATGCTAATTGTGTTTGAGGCTAGTCAGTACCTGGTTAGAAAGAATAGGAATTGCTTATGTTTGTGCATTTACTGTATTTCAGTAATTATATTACTGTAGTTGTGAGGAGTTTTCTTGCTGCCTTAATTGACTTTTTTCATTCTACAAAGATGCATGTAGGGGAAAAATGAAAATCGTTGGCTTGCGAGTGTGTGATGGGGCGTGGATGGGATTTAAGTGCCAGTAACCAATCACCTATCACAACGGTAGGTAGTGCTCAAATTGTGTTAAGATATTTTGGAAGGTAAATTAGCTTTTCTGCTATAACCAAATCCTGTAGATGTCAGTGGCTTAGAAGGCTGTATTGATAACCGTGTCTTTTTAAAGCTAACAGTTATAAGGACAGAACTAAGATATAGTTGTGCACTTAGGCTGCATGTTCTGTACTCCAAAGTATGTGTCTCACCCAGTCAGTCAGACATGGGGCTTCAACATAAACTACAATGGACAAAAAAAGATTTCAGCAGTATAAAGGGGTGCAAGTGCCAGAGTTGGAGATTTCTAATTTGTTTTGCGTTTGTGTATTTATATGTATAATAATATCTTGAACTGATTGTACTGCGAAGATATTCTTTGTTATATTTTCCATTTGTGGCTTTTGCTTTCTTTAAAGTTTAAACTGTGCCTCATTCATGAAATAATCAAGGCGGCAGTTTTTGGCTACTTGAGAGATTTTGTCCATCTAGTCGCATTTTGTGACTGCATGCTTATAATTGATGGCAGTCTTTAATCTCAAGGTACCTGGTCCTCCTTTGGATGTGAAGTGTCGCCAATATGGTACAGTACTTCCAGACGTCGCCGTGTTCCCTTGTTGGTTGTAGACGGGTGGGTGTGTGTATATATAAATTAGGAGACTGTCTTGCGCAACGATAGGAGGGCCCCGTTTTAAGAGATGAGTAGTCTAGCCGCCAATTCCCTACTTCCTTGGCATTGTTTGCCTGTGGAGTGCAGAGTCGATGCGGACAAGTCGAGGCACGGCTCACGGTGCACGCGCAGCGCGTGCCCTTTTGGTGTCGTGAGTCAGCGCTTCAAGCAGCTACATGTCAGACTCCGCCCCCACGCCGGCGAGTAGGCAATGAGCGCCCAGCCCGGAGAGTCGCCCTGACATGCCCCGTCTGCAGCTTTAAATTGCACACTGCTCGTCGTCGGGGCCAAGCAGACTGTCAAATTAGCTACCGTCGTCCTGATGCACTTTATGTACAGTTCAGATTAAGTTATATGTATGTATTCTATTTACTGCACAAGGTAAGAACGTACTTTATGTATTGAGTATACATTAAGTATAGAATTGGATGATGCCTAATTTGTTTTTTAAAGGACTCCTGAAAACGTCAGTGAAATTTCATAGGAACTATCCTGTGTTTTCTTTTGAACAGATTTGTTTGTTTATTTTTGACTAAATGTATCTATTTCTGGCAGACAATAAGAATGTCAGACTCTGCTAGCAACTGTTTAAGCAGCTCTTCAATGAGTACCATGGATGGTGAAAAACTTGTAAGTTTTGACATTCTGTTAAATTGTTCATGTTTTTCTGCTTACTTTCCATTTGGGTTAAACTGACGAATCCATTGCTTGTAGGTGAAACCAAAACAGCAGCTTCACACACTATTGCAGCAGGCTGGGGCAGACAAAGAGATTTTTACAATGAAAGAGGTAATTTAGATGGCAGTGACATCTTAATTCCTGTCGTTTTTGATAGACACATCTCCTGGTGGCCTCTCCTTATGTTTGCTTATTTTTTCAATTTATGTGTGCATTTTAGGTCATGTTTTACCTTGGGCAATACATCATGGAAAAAGAGCTGTATGACAAGAAACAGCAACACATAGTCCACTGCTCTAATGATCTTCTTGGAGATGTTTTGGGCGTGCACAGCTTTTCTGTTAAAGAACCACGGTACTTGTAATACACAAATGAAAGATGGCATATTGTCTGGAATATGCAATTATATAAGAGAGCAAACATATCAGAAAAGCTTGTAAAAGTGATTAAACATACAAGATTTAAAATTGACACACTCACATTAATGTTTAGTATTTTTGTTTGTTTGGAATGTGCTGTGAGCACTGGAATGAAAGCAGCCTCTAGGCCTTAAAATATGCATTTTAAAATAACATTATGAAAGTAAATATTTTAAAAAGGACAACTATTGGTGAATTGCACATCAGAATCAAATTAGTCCCTTTACCTTCAGTACACATGAGTTTATCATTAGGGCATCTTTATGTTTTGTAAAAAGTAAAAAACAAAAAAAAAAAGTAGGTGCATGTACAATCTAAAGAGAACCTGCTTTTTTTGTATGCTTTTAGTTGAAGACACTTACTTACTTACACATTGTCTTTTAAAGCTATATGTTTATTGTTTATGCCTTTTATTTATTATTGCTTTTACTTATTTTAGTGGTTGACCAAATTGTTGGCAATATTTAAAAAACAAAAACTTATTAGCACAAACTTTTTATTTTGCAGAGTTCTGTATGCAATGATTTCAAAAAACCTGACAGCTGTTAAAAACACAGGTAAAGATTTAATACTGGTTTCTGAGAAAAAAAGAAATGTTTGCATTAAATTATCCAAGTTTGTGTATAAAAGGTAGATTAGTTGTAGTCGTTGTTAAAGTGATTGGTCACATAATTTACATACTTTCCACAGGGAGGCACCCAAGTTCTCCCAGTCATTGTGTGTATGCTACATTATAGTTCTGATGAAGACAGGATTGGGTATTGCCATTTCAACAGCTTTTCCTGAATAAGGAGAATGGTTTGTTTTGATGTAAATCAGGAGTATTATAATTAATTAGTGAATCATTGCTGATATGCAGTTGGTTTTTGACCAGTGACCTGGATGTTGCCACATCTTAATTCCTTGTTTCAAAGCTCTTAGTAAATAGGCTTTATAGTGTGTCTTTGTTAAATGTTGCATTGTCAGCATGGTTAAACTGTTGAACGTTTTAATTAATGCATTTTTATTACTTTGATATTTTGTTATCTTCTGTAGATAACTCCAAGCCTTTAATAAATGCTCACCAAAATGAAAAGGACAAAGGACAAGAGGTAAGCATGTACTTTTATGTTTTTCCTACCCCTTCCTTGTGACCAATGGAACTTGCACCAGTAGATTCAGGAATAGTTCTACCCACTAGTCATGGGTATGTGTGTATATATAGGGTTGAAGGGTTGCTAAATAGTTAATCTTAAGAACATATGTTGTGTGCATGCTATGCATGTTTATTTTTGAGTAATGTATTTTTGTCAACTGTTTTAAGGAGATATGCAAATCATTGTACCATGTGTACATAGCAAACTTTGTTTGCTTTGCATCGTAAACATGTAACACAGTAGCTTTAAATACTATTGCTTTTAAATGTATATTTAATCTCTTAATCAAGAACGAGTTCCAGGTGTTAGTAAAATAGTTGTAGAACTATCAGAACTATCTTGTGTTTTCAAACTTATAACTTTTGATAACAATTGGAAGGACATTCCAGCATTGCTGAAATGAAATCCCGCAGGCACTAAAGTCCAGTGGGATGTGGTCACCTTTAAGTATTGAACTTATTAGATGACAATTAATATCACATCTTTTAATTAAATAATATTTTCATATCAGGGTGAAAAAAATGTAGTTTTCCGTTTCACATTTTAAAAATGTTAATGCTTTGAAAGTATATATGAATGTAAAATATTTCTTGCTTTCATTTTAATTTGTGAAGACTGAAGCTGAGCAAGGTGCTTCCATGCCAAATATTGACACTCCTACAGAGCTATGCAATGCAGCTGCCTCTGGATGGAGACGCCGCAGGAGTAGTGAATCAGGTGAGGAATTTGAAAAGCCCCTTTTATTTTTGTTCAGAACAGTTTTTGCACTTGTAGAAAATAAGTTAATATTTTGCTGGTCTTCTAATGGTTCAAAATATTCTAGAAGCTAAATTGCACTTAACATACTTTGTTGCATTTTTATTGCTTTGCATATCATCAGTGGGCAATATATATTCAGCTGTAATACAGTATTTTCTTTCAATGTAGGTAACAAGAAGACTGCTGGTTACACACAATTCACATTCATTATTTGATGCCTGTGTCAGAATAAATATTGTTTTATTATTGTGTTCTTCAAGGGTTATCCCAGTGATGGGTAACATGCCCTAAATATTTGGGAATGTGAGTTAGTGATGGCTTAGGCAATATGATAGCCTATTGCACAAACTGATTCTCTTTTTGTGGTGAGCCATTTTGTCCTTCCAGATCCCTCTGAGTAGACAGGGAATCAATCCTCCAACCATCGTCCTGTAAAATGAGTATATCTGACATTTGGGTCACCCATAGACCACTTTTTTTTTTTTTTTTTGTCACCATTAATCGGGCAATATTGGTGTGCTCTGTGCTCTATCAACAAGTCTCCTGAGATAGCAGTCATTGTTTGAAGGGCAGTTGTGGCAATAATAGTTGTGAAACCTTAATCATTTGCATATATGTCTGCTTTCATGTTGGCTTTAATGCAAAGTACTTCTTGTTTCTGGTTTTAGCCTTGTGGAGGAGGGGTTTGCCATCAAAATGTAAGTAAATTAGTGGCAATGGTATTTTCCTTTGTGTTTTTATATGTGAAATTGGAAAAATTGCAGGATGTTATAGGCTTATGAAAAGCAAGTAACTTGACTTTAGCTGTTTCAGTGTCTGAACCGACCTGTTTTCAGAGCTGACATGGTTAATTATGTGATTTCAGTCTGTGTCTATTTAAGTGTTTGTTGTTTCAGTCATTATTGTCATAAGAAATAATACCATTTTAGTTGGTCAAGGAAGGGAAAAAGCCTTGTGTATCACAACGTTGCTGCTTGTGATTTGAAATGACAGAAAATGCCATTAGTTTTAAAGATTGGGCATTCATTTTCCTTACAATCTAACACTAATTTCTAGCAGTCACTGTTTTTACACAGTAACAGTGTTTTTCTTTATTCTTGTGGTGGGTTATTGTCGCATTCCTGTTTCTCAAAATAAAACCCACAACAAAGAATGATGAAGGATTATTAAGCGCTGTAAATATAGATGGGACTTTAACTGGCAGTGTAATGATAGAGAACATCAATACACACACACAGTCTTCTCTAGGCAAATTTGGCTAACTGAACATTATTTTCCAGCCCCCTATGAGAACAAAAATCTGAAATGTGACTAATTTGTAGCAACGGGCAGAAAAAAAGTGTCTTCCATGTATTGCAGTGTGATTTACCAATGCTTGCAAATGGCTTTTAAACCATAATGGTCACGCATAGAATATTAATATTTGTTAGTTTACTTTTACATAATTTATATGTAAATTGATTTGACATCTAAAAAGTGATCTACCACAGAAAAAAAATGGCCTATAGCCATGACCAAAATAAATCTGCCTCTAGAGAGTTAGTAAATTCCATAATGCCACTCTTCAGTTGGATTTGGATCCCATTATGTGTCAAACTTAATTTCTTTTAAGTAGTGCGGGATAATTTTAAGCCTCTTAGTAACTGGCTTAAGGTGTTAAATGATCGGGAAAGATGAAAAGGGATGTCTTATTGATACATCAGAGTTGAAATATCTCAAACTAGAAAATAAAAAAATCAGTAGTTAGTGTGTGATAGAGATGGGAATCGGGACTGGGATTCCATGGACCATAGCATGTACATTGAAAGAATGAGACATTTTTCTTTTTATGCAAGTAGGTGGTCAGAACTGAAATTATAAGATGACAAATTGCCTATAATCTTGTGTAGAACTCTGGGGGAAAAATTGCATTGTTTTGAATATGAATATAAGCAATTATAAAAAAATAAATAAATCAATCCATTGCCTTGTTTAAGTCATTCCTAGTTGCCATACACTCAAAGCATATTGAGAAAAAGTAATTGAAAGAAATGCAACCTCTAGCTCTGCTCAAGTCCAGGCTTGGTGGATACATCAATGTTTGTGTGGTCATTTGAGCATCAATATATGAATACACAGTCTAAAATGTAATGAAACATTTTGGTTTTGGAATTGGTGGCATTGAGGTATTTTTTTTTATGTATTTCCAAGGTTGTTAGTACTGTGGTTGTATGCAGGGGAGTTGATATTGAGACCACATTTGGTGCTCCTAAAGTGCTGTTCTGTTTTTACTGGATGCCTTAAATTACAGTTAAAGGGTAATAGTAAAACCCTGTTCTTGGTTTAATATTTTAGTGTGTTTTCTTCAGTTTAATCTTAGGTTAGCAGCCTACACATCCCTGTATGCAGGAATAGCATTTTTGGAAATCGTCACTAGTACACATTTTAAGTTATCTGAAATAACTAGTAATTCATCTGGCGGATCGAACTGAAGTCCTCCATATCGGAGCAGGTGTGTATAGGGCTCTGTTTATGTCAGAATGCGCTGTCTAGCATCTTCGCATACCATCTGATCCAACTCATAACCAGGTAGGGATCAGTAAATAGCCCAGCCCTTCAAGACATACTGTCACACATCCAATGACACAACTACAAAATCAATCACTTACGAAGTCCAATAACAAAGCATAAACTACGCTATAGGAGGAGTTTAGTAAGTCCATTTGAAAATACCTTTGTCTGGACTCCAAGCAATACTGGCAAACTGTAAGGTGACACAGGAGAGAGAAGAAGCGCTTTGCCCATGTGGTTTATAGCAGGGATGGAGTGTGGGATACAGAGAGGTGGACTTGCACTTCACTCGAGCTGGTTACTGAGGTTTATTTATTCATTCATTCATTTTTTGGCTGAGTTCTTTAAGGCTCTGGATGATGTTTGGCTGACGTACCTCTACAACATTGCATAGAGATGGAAATGGAAAACTGGTGTGGTGGTCCCTGTCTTTATGAAAGTGGACCCAGAAGGTGTGTTCCAACTTTAGGTGGATTACACTTCTCAGCCTCCATGGAAAGGCCTATGTCAGGGTTTAAGAAAGGAGGATCTGGCTGTTCGTAGAGCCTTATATTCAGGAGGAACAATGCGGATTTCATCCTAGGTGTGGAACACTGAGCAAGCTTTTTTTTTTTTTTTTTTATAACCTTCACAAGGATTCTGAAAAATTCATGAGAGTATGCCCAACCAGACATAATTTTTTATGGGCAGAATTTTTAGGAGCTACCAAGGAGTGTAAGGTGTCTAGTTCGGTGGCCTCAGTATCACATCTCTTTTTTTTTTTTTTTTTTTTTCTTATGAAAGATGTGGTCCTGCTGGATGTGGTTGCACTGGAATAGTTTGCAGCAGAATGTGAATCGACAGGGAAGAGAATTAGCACCTCCAACTCAGAGTTCATGGTTCTCAGCCAGCAAAAGTAGAGTGCCCTTTCTGGGTTGAGGATTTTTTTTGCTTAACAGCCATAAATGAAAACGCACACAAAATATTTCTTCCTAGCTTTACTTACTCAATGCAACCAATAACATCTCAGTGAAAGATATCACAGCTACAGTTAAGAAAAATTATAAAAAATCCAAAACCAAGACATGCTGAGATTAATAAAGGATCACCCCCCCAATGTCAATATTTTGTTGAACCACCTTTTGCTTTGATGACAGCCTTGAGTCTGTTGGGATACTTATCTATCAGCTTTGCACATCTAGACTGAGAAATAGTTGCACACTCTTCTTTACAGAACTGTTCAAGTTCAGTCAGATTGGATGGTGAGCGTCGCTGGACTGCTATCTTCAAATTTTTCCACAGATTTTCAATGGGATTTAGGTCTGGGCTCTGACTAGGCCGCACCAGGACATTTACTTTTTCCCCCCTTTCTGGCACTGTGTTGTCAATTTTGCTGTATGTTTTGGGTCATTGTCATGTTGAAAGGTGAACATTCTGCCCATCTTCAACTTTCTGGCAGAGGGTAGCAGGTTTTCCTCAAGAATCTGATATTTCGCCCGATCCATTTTTTCCTTCTACACTAACGAAAGCCCCAGGCCCTGTGGCAGAGAAACACCCTCACAATAGGATGCTGCCACCTCCATGCTTTACTGTAGGTATCAGAATCTTCAAGGTGCGTTTTGGCAAAGCTCAAATAAGCCTTAATGTTGCCTTTCTTGAGAAGTGTTTTTTTTTTTTCCTTGTGACCCTCCCAAACAAGCCACAATTGTATAGTGCTTGTGAAATTGTTGTAACGTGCACACAATGGCCACTTTTTGCCATAAAATCCTGTAACTCCTTGAAAGTGGCCATTGGCTTCTTGGCACCCTCTCTTACCAGTTTACTCCTTGCTCTTCCATCCGGTTTGGAGGGACGGCCGGATCCAGGGAGGGATCTAGTAGTACCAAACACTTGCCACTTCTTTATTATTGACTTTACTGTGCTCCTTGGAATTGGTAAAGCCTTTGAGAGTTTTTTTTTGTATCATCTCTTGCCTTGTGTCTGTCCACAACTCTATCCCTGAGATCTTTTGAAAGTAGCTTGCCACCCATAGTCAGTTGTTAGCTGTCAGTTGCATTACCAAGCAAGGGAATGCTCCAGGAACAGCTTGTTTTTATGCTTCACTAATCGCACTGATTACAATTGATCACAGGTGGAAGCCAGTAACCATGGTCTGCAATGAAAATGGGGGTTACTTACACCTGATTGAGTTTACAAATATTGTTGAGGGAGGGGAGGAGTGATCCTTTATTAATCTCAGTATTTCTTGTTTTTTTTTTTTTTTTTTTTTAATTCTTCTGAACTGTAGCTGTGATATCTTTCACTTGGATGTTATAGACTGCATTGAGTAAGTAAAGCTGGAAAAATATTGGTTTGTGTGTTTTCATTTAAGGCTGTAAAGCAAAAAAAAATTGGAATATTTCAAAGGGGGTGATTCTTTTCTATACCCACTGTATACTTGGAATAGACCCGGGACAAGCTGGAGAGATTATATCTCTTGCCTTGCCTGGGAATACCTTGGTATCCCCATGTATGTAGTTGAAAGAAGTGACAGGGAAGAGTGATATCTGGAAATCATTGCTTAGGCTGCTGCACCCATGACACAGACATAAGTAGGAGAAAACTGATGGTTGGATGGATGAAATAACTAATGCAGTCTTGTCTGTCATGGTGCTGGAGAATGGTGACATGTTAAATGTTTGTATTGCTTGCAAGGAAAATATTCACTTTACTCAGTACACTTGACAACTGTAATGGTTAAAAACAAAACCTCAGATTAATACTTGCAAATGCTATAATGAGCAGGCAAGCACTATTAACGGTAATGCCCGTAAATGCAACACAAATGCATCACTGTGCATGACAGAATTTGACAATTTGTTGGCATATTACGTGTATAGTCTACACTTCATTGGTGTCAGATGGTCTTTGTTTTTTCAAAATTATCAGAAAGGCTAAAGTATATACACTGTTGGTCTTTAGAACACCACCTGTTTTTACAGTTTGCCTTCAAATTTAATTAGCTGAAGTGAATGATGAATGACCTAAAAATGTGAAAAGGTAAGCAATAAACTGTCAGAGGTTTAAATTTAAAGTTTTGATTAGCAAAAACTGAAAAGAGAAAATTTCAGAATTTTACAAACTGGCCACCTTCAGGGAACACCTAGTAGGTTACAACCTACAGATGTTCTGCAGTAATTAAAGTAAATGAGGCCTTGCAAACTGAAATAAATAATTTGCACTGGTGTCGCAATTTCTCTAGATTTCTTAACACTAGAATTACCAAATCTTACGAAAAAACTCGTAAATCCGGCGCACCTTAAATCCGCTCACACCTCTCCGTCACTGTCTTTTCTCTTGTAAATGTGTTAAGCCCAATCTGCAAGCAACCTGCTATACCATACCCGATATATCAAATAAGCACTTTCACAAAAGGTGCAAATATAACCAAACAAGTGCGCTTTTATTCACGATTATAACCGAAGAAAAAGAAATAGGGTTAGTGTGGCTTTTTGTCACGGTTTCTTTGGTAGTACAGCGCTAAGAACTGCTTCCTCCTATTCCAAAGGTCGCCGGTAATACCATAGAAGCTGTGACTAAAAGCACAGTCTTCAGTCTTCACACATTATACGAATCATGTCAAAATTTTGTCGTTAGTACTAAAACATGATAAAAGTCTTTTAGGTATATGTTCATTTCTTGCATTTTCCGTCATCCTACACTTACATAGATCTTTGTAGACACGGAACACACATGAAATGCATGTGTTCCAAATAATGACATATTTTTTTTTTTTTTAGCCTATATAACTCTAAGTACTCGACTCCCTGATAAACAAGGCTTAAGCAGGGAGAGGCTTTTGCCGTTTCTGAGGCAGTGGGAGGATGGGATAGCAGGCTGCTTAGTCCTTGGGCTTATTGACACATTTATAAGACAAAAGACGTTGGAGCAGTGCAAGCTGATTTAAGGTGGTCCGGATTTATGAGTTTTTTCATAAGCTTTGGTAATTCTTGTGTTAAAAACCCTCTGTCTTAAAGCATAGTTTGAACAGACTGTGACACTTACCCAAGCATTTTCTTCATTTTTCCTCCCTTATGTCAGTTTCTTTTTTTTAAAGGTAAATAGAATGTGTCATGCATAGCTTTCATATTTTGAGCTGCAGTGTTTTGTTTTACCTTTTTTCTGTATAAATTGATACATGAATATTCAGTGAATATTTGAACATTTATGTGTTTAATTTTTCATTCAGTTAGAAATAGGTTTAATGTGTGATTTTAATTTTTTTTCCCTGATGTTATGGCTGGTATAGTATTGTGTATTGGAGTATAGTAGTGTTTCGCAGAGTATTTTCATTATTTAAAAAAAATTGCTTAACAGACACCTCGGTAAATGATGAGCAGTGTGAACCCCATAGAAAGAGGCATAAATCGGACAGCATCTCACTAACGTTCGATGACAGTCTCTCATGGTGTGTGATTGGCGGCTTGAAAAGAGAGCATGTGAGCAGCATATCTTCTTCAGATTCTCACTTGGAACCGGTACGATAAACTAAACAGTTCACCTTTATAAAACTCAGTTTTAATTGTTAATTTTAGATCTAAAATCTAGTATTTTTTAATACTAGTATTTTCCAATTAGATGTATAAATGTCCTGGTTTATTTTATTTATTTCAGAATAGTATTTTCTTTTGTATTCTGTTCCTATCATGTGTTTTGTTTTGTTTTATGTATTTGTTTTTTATTTTGGATATCATGCACATTACAGTTTTTGTTTTCAGCCTGGTCATTAATAGTTTGGTTGTTTTACACACTTTTTTATGCAATTTATTTTTTCTCTCCTAAACTATAGGATGGTGAAAATGCTTCTGGAAGTGAGGATTCTGATGAGACTTGGTTTAGTCAAGACTCAAACTCTGATAATTTTAGTGTGGAATTTGAAGTAGAGTCCATTTATTCTGACACCTATAGTCAGGATGAGGAGGATCAGGACCTAACAGATGCAGATGATGAGGTATTGTGGTGTGTTTTTAGAAGCTTAAATAATACATTAATCAAATATTTGGCTTGTTCAGTCATAATATAAAATATTCTTTGGGTAATCTTTGTCTGTACAAAATAGTATTAACCTATTATCTATCCAGTAGTAATGTCTGTAATTTTGTACACCCTATTTTAAAATAATTCTAGACTAGTAGATACTGATGCCCCTAAAAGCCTCATGATGTAGTTCCTGACATAAATGTAGTAGCACTACAGTATATTCAAAAGGCAAAATTCTTTCACGTGTGATCTGCATCTCATGCAGCGCTTCGAACATTTAAAAGCCTGCACAGTAGCTGCCCTACTCTTTGTCTTATATTTTCGGTCCCAGGCTTGGTTAAATCTTTTGGCACAAAGTCCCATCTCATGGGACGTGAGTTCTTGATGATACTTTTTAGTCTTTAATTTAAAACTGAATAAGAATCTGGAAATCTAACAGCATCGCATAAAAGTGCGATACATTCTTGAATGAATGATACCAAACATGTATATGTAGGTATTAAAATAAGCCCACTATAAAGTGTGGCATAAAAACATGATCTCTCTCTCTCTCTCTCTCGTTGCTTACTGACACTTTTAATTTGTTTTTGTAATTTTCTAAATGAAAGGCCTACCCTTCTAAGGGTAATAATGCCCTGCCTCCTATCATTTGTTAATTGCAGTTTTTGCCATTATCACTGGAATTTACAACTTTCTATAGTGTAATGTTGTCCAAGTAATACTTCTGTGGGTGTAGTAACACAGTACAGAACTCCAACTCTGCTTTAAGGCAGAGGGTTTTTAATAATCAACAGAAGTTGTGACACCTGTACAAATTGTTGGTTTCAACTTACAAGGCTTAATTTACTTTAATTGCTGCAGAACATCTAAGTTGGAACCTATTAGTTATTCCCAGAAGAAGGCTCATTTGTAATATTTTGAAATTTACTTTATTCAGTTGTTTCTAACCTAAACTTTAAATTTAACCCTTTGGCGGTTTACTGTTTACTTTTTCACCTTTGGCAGTTTACTGCTTTTTCACCATTTTCAGTCTTTCATTACCTTTCGGCTTGATTAAATTTCAAGGAAAACCGAGGTGTTCTAAAACTTTTGACCAGTATTGTGTATATGTGTGTGTACGAATATTGTCCTTGAGGACTTCAAGGTTTTGAGGTCGTTGTGTGTATACTTTCAACTTGAGACAGCCCCACAATAAGAAAACGCACAGAGCAAGATCAGACGAATGTAAAGGCCACCCGATATCAATGCTCAGGGAGATCAGCTTTCCCGGAAGCATCTCCTGCAAAACCTGCATGTATCTCCACGCTGTATGAGCTGTTGCTCAACCTGTTGAAACCAGTCATCCACCATATCAATTTCTTCCAGTTCTCTAGCATTTCAGTGTAACCTTCTGAAGTGATGGTGACTGTTGCACCAAACCCAAAATCCCCACCCCTCAACCCCCATAATAAAGTAAGGGCCTACAATGCCAAATTCTGCAACGGCACACCAAACTATAACGCGCTCACTGTGCGGTCGTCTTGGTTTCAGTCCAATAGCGAAAGTTTTTCTTTTTTACGCAGCCATTCAAATGGAGATGTGCTTTGTCGCTGCACATGACGATGGCACCTCGGTGAACGGTTTGCAGAATGTTTGTGCACAAATCTCTGTGGGTCTCCCAGTCTTTCTTAGTGAGTTCCTGCACTACCATCATTTTGTATGGATGGAAATTAAGGTTCTCATGCAAAATCCTCCTCAAACGTGTAAGAAATGCCTAAGGCAGAAGCTTGTTTGCACGCTGAATGTTGTGTAGTGATGATGGATTTGTTGTTTTTGAAGAACACTTGACAGCGAAAGCATGGTGCGCACGGCACCAAGGTATGTTGCCAACTAAAAACTACGAGGGATCGCCTATCAAAGGAGCCCCTCATCCCATTCCATCCCACTTGGCTGCCTCTACCTTGCACAATGACCATGAGAAATGTGGTACTTCATTTTGGCTCACCCTGTATGTGTGTGTATATAGATCGATATAGATATATATGTAGATATAATTTTTTTCCACAAACTGCACGTGTTACTTATAGGTTTTCAGAAATTTGCATCCCAACTCCTTACCATGACTATTTATCTGTAAATAAATTTGAAGAATTTATTATGAATTACTTATCCAGGCTACCTAATTAAAAAAGAAAAAAAAATGTTTGATTGCTAAGTTTTCTTAAAATATTTATGTAGCATTTTGAAACAATCTCTACACTTACATTTAATGTCTTAATTATCAAACATTTGTCTAGTAATTCGACAAAGTTGGCATGCATATCATCAGAAAACAATTAGTAAAATCAAGATGCCCAAGAGATGGTGTTGCTGGAGCTACAGGAATTTTGTGGCCCAGAGTCAATTGGACAGGATTATGCAGCAACCCTTACCAAAAGTCCCTGGAAGGACCAGCCCAGTAGTAGTTAGGAGTGTATATTTAATGAGATCATAGATGAACATGTAAGTGCCATACAGCTGGAAACATACCTGGAAGAGACTACCATTTCTTGTTCAGACAAACCACTTAAGTCCTGGCTAGTTAAAGTTCAGTTCCCCACTTTATCTCGGGTGTCAAGCAAATACCTTTAACCCCCATGCAGTAGTGTAGAGAGTGAGAGATTATTTAGTGCATTGATACATATTGTTAATGAAACCAGAAACAAGTTTACAGCTGAGCATGCAGAGATGCTTCTGTTCATCAAAAGGAATCTGCCACTTTCCTTCCCAAAAGAGTCCTAGGCCTATCCAATGCCAGGTGTTCCCCAATGACTTTTGAACTGTAGGCCTTTATGCCAGAGAGCTTGCTATCCTAAAAAATGGAATACTAGTAAGGGATTTTGCATTTATGTTTAGCTAAATCCCTGTGAAATCTGTGTTGTATTATTACATCCCATGTTGAATACTTGAAACAATGTTGGTTTGGTTTACATACATTAATTACATGTGATTTTTGTCTGTGAAATTTGAGCTATTTTAAAAATGATTGAGGATTTTTTTTTTTTAATTTTTATTATTCCACATTATCAGTCTTATATTTGATGTTTAACAGTGAAGTTAACCGGTGATGGACATAGTATTTATCTTCCTGCCTTCATTTTCACTACAATGGTATCAGCAAATACAAAAAGCAAGTATGGGTATTTGCACTTGGCATGAGAAAAATGGTATTGCTGCATTCCTACTTACCATAATCTGTCTCAGGTTGTGCATTTCTGAACTGTGTTTAAATTGCGTGTCAATGTCTATACAGGTTTATGAAGTTACAATTTATGAAGCTGAAGATGATGATTCTTTTGATGAAGATACAGAAATATCTGAAGCAGTAAGTTTATAAATTTTAAAAGCTGTTTTATTTTTTGTTGTTTTTTTATCCATCCATCCATCTATCTATCTAAAAAAAGTGCATTGTGTTTGGCTATGGGTTTACTATTACATTCAGTTTCTGACAGACAGTACCAGTCAAAAGTTTGGATACATAAGATGGAACATGTTTTTTTTCTTAATTGTGAAGACATTTTGATCTAAAGGCTTAGGCTTAAAAACTTAAAATTTGTTTCTATGGTAAATGCAATTAGTGAAGTGTCCTTATATGTGTGGCATTTCTTTTAAAAATGTTTTTTCTTTTTTTTTTTTTATCTCCCCCATCTCTCACTCAGCAAATTAGTTTTCATTTTGAACTTTCATGAAATTTAGAGTTAGAAAATGCTGAACAACATCATTAAATCATTCTTATTGCTGTGTGTGGAGTTTTTTTTCCATGTTAGTGTGTTTTGAGTTAGTTGTGTTGTGACAAGGTAGCTTGTGTATGAATAGTGCTATTTATTCTGGCTGTAGCGGTACATAATATAGGAAGAACAGGTCAGTTTAGCAGGGAGAAATGACAGTCTGTCATTACTTTAAGAAATGCAGGTCAGCCATTATGGAGTATTTCAAGATCATTGAAAGCTTTAAGTATAGTTAACAAATACATGATGATCTATGAAAACGAAGGCTGTAACGAGAAATGCTAAAGTAAAAGTCAGACTGCGACTTACCTTGGCTACAGCAAATAAGTTTAGTAAAGTCGCCAGCCTTAGAAATAACCTATTAATTTTATGTCGGATTATAGCCCAGTTAAGTGCTTAATGGAGGCACATGGATTATGTCTAAATCTGCAGTTCCCAATTTATGGTATGGGGAGAGAGGTGTAATGGTTTCACGGTACTTGGCTGGTGACACTCTGTTGTTCAATTAGGATTGAAAGCACACACTGTCTGTCTGGTTTGCATTTAGTTGAGGTGTCAATTGTTTTTTGAGCAGGACAGTGGCCCAAAACAGGGCTCATGGCTCTGCAAGACTTATTTGTCCAAAAATGAGTGGCAGAATTGTGCCACAGATGACCTGGCCTACATAGTCACCAATAATAAACCCAATAGAGATGGTCTGGGATGAATGAAGAAAAAACAGCCATGTGTGCTAGCAAACTATTGAAAAAGAATTTCAGGTAGCTACCTTACGAAACTGGATATGAGATTGCCAAGAGTGTGAAAAGCTGTCATTATATTGTGACTACTACGAAGAGTTTCAAATATAAGAGTTTTAATTTAACACAGTTTTGATCACTGCATAATTCCATATATGTTTATAGATTTGATGCGTCTTTGTGTAGGTGTGTCCAAGCTGTTGACTGGTACTGCATTCAGATTTAATGCTTTTTGGCTGAGATTAGTTGTCCAATTCTGTTTTTTGATCAGATGCAGTTTGATAACTGGTACATTGATGTCATTCATTCTTTCTTTTGGGCAATAGTGTGAAAACAACCTGTCATTGTAGAGCAGTGGTTCTCAAACCTTTGAAGAATAAAGGTCCCCCAGTATACCACAATATGGGAGGGCACCCTATAATTTTGCTGCAGTTTTAACAAAGCTGCTTGTTTTTGAACTTACATTTATTAACCGAAGAATATTTTCTGCTAGTGGTATTACAGTGTCTGTTTTTAAATTGTAATACAAAATAGCCCATATCAAAAACATCCTTTACTTTTTTATTAACTGTTATTTTTACTAGAGCTGAATTTCTTGAAGTACTCTTTCTGAAAATGATTTTGTTACTTACCCCCATGTGTTTTGTAGTGCTTTATCCTCTGGGTTCAGAACTAGAGTTTCCATCAGCAACTGGCACATTGAACATAAATGAAAATGCAAATGTGTTTTCTCTTTGTATACATCAGTCAAGTTGTCAGAAAAGACCAAAGCATTGTGTAGGACTGTGCCAATAGTCAGATAAGCCACAGACAGGCGACCAGCCCTGACAGCTGTGCAGCTTTAAAAAAAGGAGCGCAGTGATGGCAGCGGCATGTTTGAAGTTGACCTGCTATGCCCTTCATGAGACTTTCATATCTTTGCTACAATGTTAAAAGAGAAAAATTGTCTATAGCCGTCTGTGGTAGTTTTTACTTTTTGGGTCATCACATGCAGCAATATAACATGCTGCGCAGATAAATGTGAGCAATGACCTGAAGTTCTGTGCCTTTGTAAGGAGTCCATCTGATTTTTATCTGGACATGATGTTGGCACTGGAGACATGTTTTCATTCTAGGTGTAAATGTTGTCCAACTAAACTATATTAAGAAAACAGTCTATGTGAAATGCACTTCTAAGGGGGTCTTTAAGAAAACATGGTCATTGCATACTGTATATAATATTTTCAATATTAATGAAGTAGGCTACTTTAAAGAGAAATTTGACACTCCTGCTGTAGCTTCATTTTTAGTGACTATTTTGCTGCAATTTTATAGTTATTTTCAGTCATTATGCAGACCTCCTAGAACTATAATAGGACCACTTAGTGGGCCATGGCATCCTGGTTGAGAACCACTGCTGTAGAACTCAAACAAATCACTTTCTCTAAAGAGCATCCTGAGGCTGTTGTAACCATTTGATGTAAAAACTAAGGATGCATATTTTTTTTGGATACTTTCACATTCCTGTTCAAAAGATATTCACAAATATTTAGCCCCTGGGGTGGGAGATTTGGCAGTATTCCCTTATTTTGTAATCTTTATTTGCCTAGTGATGGGTTTGCTGGGTCTTTAAGTCTATATCTTTTGGCTGTTTATTGAAAAGAACTGACTTTGTACTCTCCTTGCTTTTTTCAGTGGCATATTCTCATATGCCCATAGCAAGGTGGCAAAATAATTGCAATGAATTGGTACAGCTACATGCATATTTCTAAGTTAAAATTAAGCAAATTCTAGCTGTGATATTTATGTCAAAATTCAGCCATAGTCTTACAGCTACTTTGCTTTATGGTAAAGGAATCAGAAAGCAAAACCTAATTATAGTTGTATATCACATGAAAAATAGGTGGGTTAGGTCTCTGAAATTTAAATTCAAATATAAAAGATTTGGTGAACAGTTCTACACATCTTAACAGGGTGCTAGAAGAAACCTTCGCCTGTACTTGCTTATGAAGGTTATTTAATTAACTTGCTGTTGAATAAAAATGCAGCTTCAGACACAGTGCTGTTGTAGCTTCTTTGTCTTCTGTGTGAAATAAAGAATTTGCCTCTAGAGACCATACATAAGTTGCCTAAACCTATGTGAAGCTCACCTTTTGAAGTAATCATCAGTGCCTACCATCACCTTACTTCTTAGGCACTCTAATAGCAGGTGATTTTTGTTTTGTTTTTTATGTAAATAAAATATTCGTTTACAAATGGACTTTTGAATATTCCATTTTTCATGTTTCTTTAACTGGTACTTCTAACAACATACAACAAAACAACTCCTAGAAGTTTTCTCTAATAAGAGCACCATTGATGAAGCTAAGATGACACTTCAGTTAGACCAGCAAATGTCCAACAGTGAAACAAAATAGTCAGTAGAGTGACAGAGACTACCATTCTTCAGTTCGTGGTGGACACTCCGGTGCTCAAGTTCTAGCCAGGTAGGCAAGCTACCTTTGGCCATGGGAAGTTGGCATTTCGTTTTTAAAACTTCATGCACAAAGAGAAGATTGTGATTCTGACCATGACCGAAAGGACTAAGCAAGCAGTACATACAAGATGTGGTTATGAAGCTCTCCTAATGTACTGAAATGAAATGGAAAAAATGTAAAGCATCTTTCTTAGTTAAAACATATCAGTCAATCACAAGTCTTCTGCAGATAAATGTTAATAGCAACAAAAGACTCTTTTAAAGACTGAAGGAGATACAACAGTCACCTTGAATCGGCAAGGAAGTCTGAAATGAAGAGACGTTCAAGGGAACAAAGTGTTGTGTCAGTAACACTGTCTTTAAGATCTGCAGCATGGAAAAAAGGATTACTTTCATCCCATTGCGGAAAAGATGGACAGCTAACAAAACATGAGTATCATTTCTTTTATACCAAGGTATGTTGTTCAATAGCACGTAATGTAAGAGGTTGACAAAGCTTATTAGTGTTTTATGGAAAAAATGGTATTGCTGAGATAGAAAAGAGAGCCCTGCTTTCTGATCCACACTTTGTAAAAGCTTGTGTCGGAGAGATTTGTTTCTGGAGAGATTCTCTTTGCAGCTGTTCGTTGTATGCTGCTTTTATACCAGATGAAACTTTACAGATGTTTTGAATGGCATATAAAGAAAACTAGCTATGTATTTGCTTTTCCAAATAATAAAACCAGTAACCAGTTTAGTAGCTGGACGGCAAATACATTTTCTGAGAGATTTAATTCTAATAAAGAGGCACAGACATTTATGATCCTATACACTGTGACTTGGGGGAGGCATTATTGGAGCATTCTGCATACTGTATATTTAAATTGTATTTAATTTATCTGCCCTTTTTACCACTTCTGTTATGTACTCTTTTAATGTTTTTATCCAAATAGAATCTAGGAATATAGCATACTAGCCAACACGCCGCATAATCAGGCCGGTTTTTTAATGATTTTTAAGCACAGGGAGAAAATTAACATCTTTGCACAGTCCAGATGCACCTGTGACTCACGTAGACGTTCCATGTTCCTGCAGGAGCATCTAAGAAGACGCATGTTTGTCGTGGATGCGAATTGCTGTATGTAGCGTGTAAAACAATTTGCTATGGTGCACGCAGTCGTGCGTCGTAACCGAAAAGTCGGATTTTAAAGACTGCTTACTTCATTGTGTTTTAACCTCAGTTGTAAAGGATTGTTTTAAGGATCCCATGGAATACCCCTCGCAAACCATTTTACACGCTGCATATGGTGATTCACCTCCGGCGTGGCTCCTTCCTGCATGCGCCATAGGTGTCTTACTTGTCGGCGACTTAGTGAATCCACTCCCCTTCCGGCGTGCTTTCCATGGTTGTCTTGCCTTAGTGAATTATATATATAGATAGGCTGTCTTAGTAACTAAGGACAAACAAAACTGTTTTAGTCGGGATAAAGCTTCTTTCATTGTTCAATCTGAGGTTAGCTAGCAGTAGAGTGTACTGCTAGCATTGTTATAGCATCAGCATTGTATTTATTGCTATTGAGAAGAGGAATGGATCAAATGATCTTAATTATTTTCTTTCTGTTTTCTTACATCAGCAATTATGGGGTATTTAAGTAAGACTTGCATTTTATTTTTCTTACATTTTTCTTTTGATTAGGGTTTTTGCTAGGTTAAACTTGCAACAAGGTATCCGAACCATCATTTTAAAGAAACAGCAATATGTTAATTATATACACAAGGATTATAAAATATGGCAGTTGTTTATGTATCAACTTAAAATTAGCTACCGGGCAGATGAGGCAAACATATAACAATAAATTGTCTGCTTTTAGTTTGTTTAGCAGTTTTATGGTTTAATGAATTTAAACATTTTCATTTAGTGTTTCTCTTTTGGAATTGTAGCTTGATATAGTAGTTCGCTCAACCTTGCTGTAATGCACAGTTGTAGATAAGAGGTCACTAAACCGTAAGGCTGCAACTCAAGGCTCTTATTTCTAAATTAGTTTAAAGATTGTAAAAGCTAGTATACCTGACACAGCTGGCCATATGCTTGTTACACAATAACAAACACTAGGAAGTAGGGATGCTCCAATCAGGTTTTTTTTAAGGCACATGACCAATTTCATGTTACTTGAAAGGCTGATTCAGATTTTTGTTTTCTTTTTCTTTGTTCCTTTAAAAATGTTTTACACTAAACTTCTGCTTAACCATAGGCATAGAAGCCTTATGTTTTATATTAAAGTTTTTATCTTTGGTATTTTTGTAATTAAATTATAGAACACATGTTAACTTTTTTTTTTCATTAACAAATTGAAATATTGTGGGCTTTCTGTTCAGTGACCATAAAACGACTAAAATAAATAACATTTCCTTAAAATATGTACAAAAAAATATATCCATAATACATATGGCATAAAAGAAAACAAAATGCTTCTTAAATTACAAGGTGTCCTTGTATGTTTTTTTTTGTAATGTGGGACAAATAAAATTGTCTACCTATGTGAAGCAAGGCTTAATTTAAAAAAGGAGTTTTCACCATTTCTCTAACAAAAGATATATTTTCACACAATCAGTTGATATTGGCAATTAAACACCGCTTAAATGTACTTAAAAGTTTTTAATCAATAATTGCAATACTGCTTTTTTGCTATTTAAAATATACATTTAATGTATAATAAAGGTGTTTGTGCTTCAGTATATCAGCTAGCCATTTGTAATTCTTGAAGTGTAATTATAAAATATTGATTACCATTTTAATTATGAAATACTTGTTTCTTGCCAAAATTTATACTGTGTGACACACAAACAAAAACATGGCACAAATCTTTTACAAAGCCACAAATTTATCCAATATTCTTAAGCTATTTATCAAGACAACACAAGATTAACATGCTTAACAGGTTTATAAGTAAAATATACATTTTGCTGTCTGTTTACTAAGCAGCAATTTCAAATTCATCTATCTTTTCTTTTTTCAATTAAAAATGTAATCTGCTGCACTTAAAATTAGCTTGTTGTGTAAACTGAAATGGAGTCTGGTTAATAAGGATAAAATGAAAAAACAAGAAACGCTACTTTAATGAATGACTGTTTGTCTGATTGCACTGGATGACTTCTCCAAGTCCTTTTTTTCAGTTTATTACTGAGGCTAAGCTCTCTGGTAAAACAAACCTCAATGTGCTGTTCTTTGTTTACACTGCAGGAAGATTACTGCACTGAATTACAGTAAATTTAGAAAAGCATGGGCTGAAAAGATTGCCTGTTATGATTGGCCAATTTACTGATCACTGATCAGGTCTTTTTTTTTGGTACAAAGTGACTGATTTAGATTGACTGCCAAGCACTTGGAGCGTCCCTACTAGAGTCTTTAGCTGCTGTTTCCTTGCTATTTACAGTTTACCAAGCTTTTAAGATTGATGTCCAGTGTTGGGTGGATGTGTGTGTTGTTTCTGGAGGTTTAGGAGAAGAACTTTTCTTGCAGTGGAATGCACTTAATGTTTTTGCTATGTGGTCCTGTGGTGCTGCCTTCCCTATCTTGCATTGGGTGTTTGGCAGTTTTTTTGTGTTTTCTGCATCTTTTATAGAAACACTGTCTGGCGCATAAGTTTAGAAGCTGAGAAGCCATCTTAAAGTAAGACTGTGCCTCCCTAGATAGATAGATACTTTATTAATCCCAAGGGGAAATTCACATAATCCAGCAGCAGTATACTGATACAAAGAAATAATATTAAATCAAATAGTAATAAAAATGAAAAAAAATTAAAATTAATGTTCGCATTTACTTCCCCGGGTGGAATTGAAGAGTCGCATAGTGTGGGGGAGGAACAATCTCTTTAGTCTGTCAGTGGAGCAGGACAGTGACAAAAGTCTGTCACTGAAGCTACTTCTCTGTCTGGAGATGACACTGTTAAGTGGATGCAGTGGATTATTCATGATTGACAGGAGTTTGCTTAGTGCCCGTCGCTCTGCCACAGATGTTAAACTGTCCAACTTTAATCCTACAATGTAGGGGTACAGTCACTAGCACAGAGCTTAAGCTTGAAAGAGTGGATTTTAGAGCTTCTCATTCCCATCGTGAGTGTTCAGTTGTATTTGAGAGTATCCAGTTCCAAGAGTTCAAAGGAGAGTAACTTTGATGCCCAAAGAGTGCATGAGCTTACTTGTGTCAAAGTGAATGAAGAAATGTGTTAGCCCATTTCCAATTAGCATAGCTTGCATTAGAGGCCATGTCACATTACACAACATTTCCAGTGATTTTCATTCTCAGACTTCCTTTATATAATTTTAGCAAGTTGTTATGTAGTTTGACATGCCTATGAACTCTGTCTAATCAGTCTGTGATTTACCCTGACAATATCAGGTTTGATTTTTGTCTTTTTATGTCGGAGGGGGACATGTACTGTATGTGTGAGTGCTGACAACCAATGACCACTCACCTAGAATTACAATGCATATAGTGCAGCTACAAGTAGTAAGGAACCAGTGCTGTTTGGGACCTGACATGCAGAAGAGGGACTTTTCTGTCTGATGTATTATGTTTTATGCTGCACAATAAAATGGAAATAAAGAGGGTGAAGGGGGGCAGACATCACGGCTGAACTTTCCACACTGTAAAACTGTACTGGAAAGTCATTACACAGTTATCTAATCTGTAGTTGATGAAATACATTTGCAGTTTGACACCCCCACTTACTCGAAGTCGTGTGTGACATTGGCTTAAGATGATTTTAATTGTATGGAGGGGCCTCTTTCAGACTACTAATTCTTTGCTGCATATAAATATATCTTTGATTAACTCTTGGTTAGAGTTTCATTTGATAACAAGTCCACCAGCTATTAACCGGAGAACTATAGAACAGTTTAGCTACTCTTGTTATAGGTTAATAGGATCATTATTGTCGCATGCAAAGAACAGTGAAATTCTTAATGTGTCAATTCTCGCTTTTTTTTCTCTCGCAAAGGCGGCTTTTCCTAGCATAGTGGGGCAGCTCAGACTGTATTACACATATAAGTGCCCTGGTTGAAGTCCATTAAATAGTTGCTGATGTCTTGTATATTTTTATTAACTAAAGAAAATTAATTGGAGGTAGAACAGGTGTTTGTTTAATGGAGCAAATAGGAAACATTTTTTTTATTTATAATACCAAGGTATATTTTAATAATTTGTTTGTTCAGTTTTGAATCTCCAGAAATCTAAAGAAAATCTCAGGGAAATTTTGCATGTTATGATTTTTTTTGTGTACTCAAAGGAAGTTAGGCTCTTTTGTATATGAAAAAAGGAACCAGAAACATTCAAGTAATCTTCTGGAGTAGTTTGAGTTTAATGAACAGTAACTCAAAAAACTTACAAGGGCAAATGCCATTTTGCTAAAAAAAAAAATAAATATATATATAATATATAAATATATTTTAATACATAGTGTTTCAGAAATGGTCAGACATTAACCAGGCATCATAGTTGCTAACTGATGCATTCTGCTGACATATAGCTGTAGGTTTGATTTACAATCCTATTCCCCCTCTCTCATGTCTCTCATGCACATGTTAGTCAATTGATGAGCTCTCTCACATCCACACAGGAACAATTTTGTCACCAATTTACCTACCATCCTATACATCAGTGGTTCCTGTGTTTTGCCCATTACTCTAATGTAATGAAAGTGATGAAATGTTTAAAGTTTAATCTATTTATCACAGCCCTATTTAAGATATAGCTTGCAACACAATGAGAATTCATATTTTAAATACAAAGTCATATTTGCAATTATAAAGAAATAGTGTTTTTGGTTTTATTTTATATATATATAATATATATATACACACACATACACACACACACAGTTTGACAAATAGTAGGTAATTCACTCATGACTAAAGCTATTGCTTGAAGTATATCTGTAGAGGACTTGCAATAATGTATTTCCCCCCCAAATTAATCATGTACTTTAAACTCTAAATATTGTTGTCATAGGATTATTGGAAGTGTTCAGAATGTGAAGAAGTGAATCCTCCTCTTCCGCGACACTGCCACAGATGTTGGTCCCTTCGTAAAGATTGGTTTCCTGATGACTCCAAAAGCTGTAGCATTGAACCTGTTCTGGACAAACCATGCACTGAAGAGGGCATTGATGTTCCTGATGGAAAGAGGTCTAAACATGACCCACCCATTGATTCCAAAGGAGAAAAATATAAAAATGCATCTCCTGAAGAATCTGGTGCCACTTCGTGCGACTCTCAGGAGATCTTGGGTTCTCAGCCATCCACTTCAGCAAACAGTACTTTAAACAGCCAAGAAGTTGTGCCTGAACTTGAAAGAGAGGCCAGCCTAGAATCCTGTCTTCCACCAAGCTGTTTGGACCCTTGTGTTATTTGTCAAAGTAGACCCAAAAATGGCTGCATTGTTCATGGCAGAACAGGTCATCTCATGTCTTGTTACACATGTGCAAAGAAACTGAAGAAACGTAACAAACTGTGTCCTGTCTGTAGACAGCCAATTCAGATGGTTGTGCTAACATATTTCAGCTGATTTTAAAAAAATCCAATAAATTGCATCCTGTGTTTTATTTATTTTGCAGAATTCTTGATGGCTAAGATTGTGGGTGTGCAATTGGTTGTATGACACAATATACTCTTTATTCTCATTTTTGGGAAAATGAGAACATAGTTTTAACTATTATAGTCTGATTGGATGGTTGACTCAGTTACTAAATTTGAATGTTAAAGTAATGTTTTTGAGAATTTAAATTGGATGATAGCTTCACCCTTCTAGCTTTATTGTAATAACTGGAGTAAACTGAGTTTCAAGAGCTTTAGTTATAACAGTCCAAGTTCATCAGAGGCACTTCTGTTTTGGTTTTACGCTTTCTGAAGAGCTGCTCAAATATTTGGTAATGTAGACTAATGCAAAAAAAAGACAATGTCTTCTACCTCAGGTTTCCTTTTGTATTTGAAGAAATTGTTGTAATAATGGAAGTTTCTTTATTTTAACAGTTCATTTTGGACTCTTGACTGACTATTCTGTATCCTCCAGAAATGTGTTTTTAAAATATACTCTGTAGAATGTAAATTAAATGAACTTCAAGGATTGGTTATCCCTCATAATTACAAATCGGTGCAAATTTCTGTTTCTGTTCTGATTTTTATTTATTATGTTTGAAATAATTTAATGTAGAATCCTTAAATAAAGATTTAAATATATGACACATGTAAAGGGTTTTTTCAGTATTTTAAAAAAGCTTAATTAAACAAGAAATTTAAGCAGTACAGGAACATTCTTAAGGTTTTATTAAATGCTTTTTTGAGTTGTAACTATTATGTATTTTTCCATCTATTGGTGTACTTGTGTTTTACTTTTGTGAGAAGTGGGTTCTATTAACAATGCAGAAACGAGACACTAAGTCCACCGTGTGAACATTAGTGTTTGACTGTATTAGTATTTATGATTTGGAACCTTCGCAATCCTTTGAGCACAACCATATGGACAAAATTTACAAAGCTTAAGGCATCTATGTCCAGACTTTAACCTGGGGTCTAATAGTGCATTCATATGATATGTCCCCTTTTGTGATGGTTAGCCTTCACCTTCACAGTTCATTGTGTTAATACAGTATGTAGTCATTTGTTACTCGACTACATAAAAGTAATTGTAATCTGAAAATAAGCAAACAACAAATACTTAATAGCCTACCATTTTTTATGATCAAATATTTATTGAAGTTTAAGTAACACTGATGAGGAACAGAAATGACACCAACAGGTTTTTAAAAAAATGAAGATTAAAAAAAAAAAATTGTAAATGCGTTTAAATGCAATAACATTAAAATACCCCCATTAATAAAGTAAGAGAAACGCAACCCAAATATCAGACCCTTCTGAGCCAATGTTTAAGAGGCAGGTGAGTGTTTGCAATTACCAGCCATCCAACACTGCAGAAATTCCACAAAAACACAACCTTCATTTTGTAACCTATGAAGCGGATGACCAATTGATCACTGCCACTGAGAGTTCTAGGAGAGTCAGACTGAAACGTGAGGCTTGTCAAAATGGGTTGTGCTGGATAGATGTGAAAGAGAGGTCCAGTAAGAGAATAAATTGAGGAGAAGGGATATTAATGTGAAAACCAGTACAGAAAAGTTTAATGATAGCCACAAAACAAATTGAGGAGCACTTCCAAAACACTGGCATAAAAGTACCTGGGATGTTCAACTGGCAGAGGAAACAATAGGGATTAGTGGACAGACCCATAGTAAAAAGCTTTGGGAGCTGAATAAGTGTGATAATTTATTTTATAGGATGGGTTTCTTAGATGAAAATAAAATGCTAGTAAATATATATTTCCAAGAAAGAGGGGGTGTTAAGGAAAGATCCCGCTGTCAAACAGAGGATTGGTAAAGGTTCGTTATGAGGTCTTACAGAGTCGAGCATATAGTGAGTGATGACACAGATCTCAAGATAAAGGATAGTGTTACAAAAAATGTAGAATAGATGGGAAGGAAGAGTGGAAGATAGTGAAATGTTGCCTTTTTGATAACAGACCTTAGTTTTAAATAAAAGAAAAAAGGAGGAGGATGGAATTCCAAACAAGGACTTAGAGATTATGTCACAAGCCAAGAATCATTAAAAAATGTCGCCAAGTGCTGACATGCCCAAGTATGTCCATGAGGGCAATGAAACGGGACAACCACCTATTTATAAAGCAGGACTGAATATGGAAGTGTGCGAGTACCATCTGGGCCAGTAATCGTACATTTTTTTTTTTCAACCCTGCACCATAAACACAGCATATAGGAAATGAATGGTCCCAAATTGTTGCCACAGGCGCTTCGTTTTATTGCTGTGAAGATGAGAAAAGGGTGTAGGGCAGCGGTGTCAAACTCGCGACCAATATTTTTGCGGCCCAGCCAAACATTTGCCAATGAAAGTGATTACTACATATAGCCATGTTGCATACATTTTCCCCACAATTTCTACCAGTTGATTATATACCTAGTATCACGTGCCAGTGCCATGCCCACATCCAGTTGTCAGTCTTGTTTGAACTGATTTGTTTGGTGTGCGTAACAGGAAATATTTCGCTTTCGGTGAACAAGAAAAATAAATGTATTTATGTAACACTTATTAATTTGTGCAGTTATTTAGTATCTGGTAAGCTGATGTTCAAGGAAAAATAATCAATTTTATTAAAATACTAGCAAAATACCCGCGCTTCGCAGCGGAGAAGTAGTGTGTTAAAGAAGTAATGAAAAAGAAAAGGAAACATTTTAATAATAATGTAACATGATTGTCAATGTAATTGTTTTGTCACTGATATGAGTGTTGCTGTCATATATATATATATATATATATATATATATATATATACACACAAACATATATATATATACATACACACATATCCATACATATATACATATACACATATATATATATATATATACACACACACACATATATACATACACATATATATATAGCAGAATACCTGCACTACGCAGCGGAGTAGTAGTGTGTTAAAGAAGTAATGAAAAAGAAAAGGGAACATTTTAAAAATAACGTAACATGATTGACAATGTAATTGTTTTGTCATTGTCATGAGTGTTGCTGGAATATATATATATATATATATATATATATATATATATATATATACACACACACACATATATACTTTGGGGGGCCAAACAGGCAGAATATATAAAGTCAAAACTTGAATATATAAAGTCAGCGCTGGAATATATAAAGTCAGCATCGGAATTTATAAAGTCATTCCTGAATATATAAAGTCAACATCGGAGTATATAAACTCATTTTTGAATATATAAAGTCAAAGTCAAAATCTATTGATTGAAACGACTCTGAACTGAACTAAGTTAACAAAAACGTATTCAGAAAAATAAATTAAAAAAACACTGTTCGGTTAATGTTTTGAAAGTGATGTATGTGCCCTGCCCAGGATTGGTTCCTGCCTTGCGCCCAGTGTTGGCTGGGATTGGCTCCAGCTGACCCCCGTGACCCTGTGGTTGGATTCAACGGGTTGGTAAATGGATTGATATTCCGACGCTGACTTTATATAATCAAAATTTGACTTTATACCAGCGCTGACTTTATATATTCAGAAATATTCCAACACCGTCTTTATATACTCAGGTTTTGACTATATATATTTGGGAATGACTTTATATATTCAAGTTTTGACTTTATTTATTCCGACAGTGACTTTATATATACAAGTTTTGACTTTATATAGTTAAATTTAGTCATCATTGCATAACTTTTTCTTTACCATAGAAATTTAAAGACTAAATTCAACTTCCATTCCTACCAAAGATATTTCTGGTGACTAAATAGAACCTACTTATATCCAAATTCGAGCTATTGAGCTGTCGCCTGCCTGCCTGAATAAGTCACCCTGGCTTTGCTCTTACTTTTTTACCGTTCATTTAATCATGGCTAGTCGCGGAAAAATTCTAAAATGGAAGGAGGATTACACTGAGTATGGCTTTACCAAAACAATTATTGATGGCGAATCGATTATTCATAAAGCTTCAATTGGTGATCTGTTTTTCTGTGTTAACCTCATATTTTTTCATACTTCTTCTCAAACTAAGGTGGTGCGAGGGTAAAATGAATCATGAAGCGCTGATCAATGTAATCGGTGTACCAGGAAATCATGCATTGACAGAAGTTCCCCTTTGTTTGTAATGCAAAGTGTGATTAAATGCATTATTTTTTAACGCATTATGGAGCACATGCATCGAAGCTTCTCAGCTGTGCTTGTGCTAAGAAAAGGAAACATTTTAAAAATAACGTAACACGATTGTCAATGTAACCTTTTGTAAGTAGTGCCTGGAGGATTCAGTGTGGAGAAACTCTAGAGACAGCGTGTGTATTAACTTGTGGATTTTTCTGTGAGTATTTGGTGGCAGTGTGACGAAGTTGCTTCGGAAGACGGCGTTAGCCGGGGAGCTCAGCTCAGAGCGAAATGAGGTGAATGGGAGGGTATATGATGACGTGACTCCCCCACCCTCCTTAACTGTCAATCCCCCACAAACACAGTCTCTCGGAATTTGCATAAGCACAGCCCTTCACCAGCAATTTTAACTTAGTTACAAAGTGATCAAAACTCTTGTTTATATCCTGCGTCCTCTCATTAAACTTGTATCCCGCGATACCCGTGGGCATGACAAACGCCAGCGCAGCCTGTCTATGAACTTAATTTAAACTTTAGGTTTACACCTTGCTTTCTTTACGAAGTAGCAGCACTCATGAATATGGCAGTCTATGTCACTCGCTCGCTTCTTATTGTTTCGCTGCCTTCTCAATTATATAATGCATGTTTTCTTCAGCGCTTTTTGGAGCTCTTCCTTGTTTTCTACGTACTACGTTGACAGTCAGTTCACGTGATTACGTGGGAGCGGTGATGATGTCACACGAAACTCCGCCCCCCACGACTTTCGAGCTCAACTCCATTACAGTAAATGGAGAAAAATAGCTTCCAGTTATGACCATTACGCGTAGAATTTCGAAATGAAACCTGCCCAACTTTTGTAAGTAAGCTGTAAGGAATGAGCCTGCCAAATTTCAGCCTTCTACCTACACGGGAACTTGGAGAATTAGTGATGAGTGAGTGAGTGAGGGCTTTGCCTTTTATTAGTATAGACTAGCAAAATACCCGCGCTTCGCTGCGGCAAAGTACTGTCTTAAAAGTTTTATTAAGAAGAAATTTAAATCTTTTTAAACTGAGGAAAAATATACCAATAATTATTTGTTAAGGATCTCTTTGTATACCACATTGTGAGTTCGGCCCTCCGGTTGTAATATGACCAAGCTGTGCGCTGAGCTTACTCTTAAGCATGCAACGTACAGTTAGCCATGTGAACAGTAATCTTGCTTCAAATCTCACAGCTTGGATTGCTGCTGTCATAATCGGTTTGAGTTTCATGGTTTGTTTCAATTATGACAGTATTTGTAGGACTTGTGTTGAAGAGACATTGGCATCTGTCAAGCGCTGTAAGTATACAACCAGTTTCATCGATAACTTCACATCCAGCTTTTGAGAGTGTAAACATTCATAAACATCAAAGTGTCAACTACTGAAATCGTCACCTGTCAATCTAAGATGTTTAAGAGGCATTGGCGGTTGTCCAAAGGTGTAAAATATTTGGCCATTTCGGTACACTTGAAAGCGACAACCGAACAATTCAGCGGCAGCTTTCAGCTCACATGCAGATGCATAGGTGAAGGGCTTAAGCATTTCACTCTTATAGTGCTCCTGTGTAGTATAATTATCTCCTGTACCGTCATCAGTCCACACCTTGAACCTGTCCCAGTCATTCAATACATAAGACACAATGTTCCTCCGGATATCAAGAGTGAGCCTTATATGGCCGTGCAATATGTAACAAAGAGAATGGAAAAGGTAGGTGCCATCTCCGGGCATGGAAACCACTCGGTAAGTGACAGTTCTTTGATCGATGGTGATTACCTCGATAGACATGTTAATGGGGGTACGGTTGGAATGATAAAGGAAATGGGTACCTGAACAATGTAAAGTAAGTCTAAAATATCTACACAATAACTATAATCGTAATAAATGAACAATTTAACAGCGGAGAAGCCGTGGATTAAATAAAAAGGCTGTAGTTAGCAGGGAGACATGAATCCTGTGGCGAAGCAAGGAAGGGAATGTAGAGACTGGAGCGACGGACGGCCTTATATAGGCAGGCAGCCAACAATGTGGGAGGCGTTTGGATGGGGGACCCAACGCTGCCTCACACGGTGACCGAGCTGCAGGCTATGGACGTATATATGTACATAAGTAGGATTCAGTTAACGCTGGGAACCCGCGTATCAAATTTCTTGAAAATTGGCCCATAAGTAACAAAGACTGTTGAAAAGTTCAATATGGCGGCCGACAGTGGCATCATACCACCGAAATAAGTACCAAATTTCAGCCTTCTACATACACGGGAAGTTGGAGAATTAGTGACGTTGGAAAGTTCAATATGGTGGCTAAACGTGGCGTCATACCACCGAAATAAGTACATACATTGGTTTTGGTTAGCGCAGGGAAGCCGCCTACCAAATTTTGTGAAGATGGGGCCATAAATAAGAAAGTTCAACATGGAGGACGTTGTTGACCGTTATGACTGTTACGCATAGAATTTCGAAATTAAACCTGCTTAACTTTTGTAAGTAAGCTGTAAGGAATGAGCCTGCCAAATTTCAGCCTTCTACCTACACGGGAAGTTGGAAAATTAGTGACGTTGGAAAGTTCAATGGTGGCCGACAGTGGCGTCATACCATTGAAATAAGTACGTACATCGGTTTTGGTTAGCGCAGGGAAGCCACCTACCAAATTTCGTGAAGATGGGGCCATAAATAAGAAAGTTCAACATGGCGGACGTTGATTGTCAAAGTAATTGTTTTGTGTATTTGGCGGCAGCGTCACGAAGTTGTTTTCGGTAGCTGCATCAGAAAATGTACCACGACGCCTGACACGCCTCCTTTTTACTGTTTTCTCACAGCTTGGATTGCTGCTGTCATATATATACACACACACACACACACAAACACACACACACATACATACATACATACATACATACATATATATATATATATATACTAGCAAAATACCCGCAGTTCGCAGCGGAGAAGTAGTGTGTTAAAGAAGCAATGAAAAAGAAAAGGAAACATTTTGAAAATAACGTAACATGATTGTCAATGTAATTGTTTTGTCACTGTTGTGAGTGATGAGTGTTGTTGTCATATATATATATTTACACACACATACATAAACATATATATATATATACATATCTATACATATACACATATATATATATACATATCTATACATATACACATAAATATACACACACACATATATACATACATATATATATACATATATACACACAAATACATATATATATATATACATACACACACACACACATATATAAACATATATATACATATACATACATATCTACATATATACACACACAGCTATTTCAGTATCAGTGCAATACGCTGTTTGTTAAAACGGATGACACCCGCTCTTACGCAAGTCTGCGTGGATATTATGAACTATCGATTTGTTCAAGTTCTATTTAAATTTTAAATAGAAGGAATTTTTATTTAGTCGACAGAAATATCTTTGGTAGGAATGGTAAAACAGACAGGAATATTATTCTGAATAAATCAACTCAAACCTTAAACAACTTATAATATTTTGCTCTCCATAAAAATATATCCTGTCTAAATTATACAAGTTAGAAATAAAGTAAACGTTAAAAGAACAAACATTCAAATTTCTTTACTCTTATGTAATTTTATATAAAAAATAAACTTAGATTTTAAATATCCCAAAAGATTTTGCTCTCCATAAAAATATATCCTGTCAAAATTATACAAATTCAAATATGAACATGCTGCATAACAAAACCTGGAAATATAAATAAAATGTGTTCCTTTCAGCAATAACAAATCAAATCATTCAGTTGTCTTTGCTCATATGTCATTTTAGAGCTGGACGCCTGGCATCTTTTTGGCACAGGTTCGTTTCTGTTTGGTGTGAGGTTCTGTGTTGTGGAGATTCTCAGGATGGATTGCAGGTGCTCATCAGTGAGGCGACTCCTGTGTGCTGTTTTGTTAGTCTTTATCACTGAGAAGAGCTTCTCACACAGATATGTGCTACCAAACATGCACAAGGTTCGAGCCGCATGTAGACGGACTTTTTGTTCTTCAAAGTCACCAAAGCGCCGTGCAAACTCAGTGCGCCAGTTTATCAGCAAAGTGCGATTTGGGAACACCGTAGTGACGACTTGGTTTAACATTACTTGGCAACAGGGAAAGTGGGGCAAGGTGCACTGGTGCATTTGTGTCTCCCATAAAAGCAGCTTCACTTGAAATCACTTTGTGATTGTGCACGGGTAAAAACGTCCGCTGAAGTGTCAGATTCTTATTTAATTATTCTGCTTTCTGTATCTTCTGCATTGCATTCAGGTTACCCTGATGTTTTGTCTCATAGTGCCGCCTTAGATTAAATTCTGTAATTACAGCCACATTAGCTCCACAAATGAGACACACGGGTTCAGTAAACATATACTCAGCCTCCCATCGGTTTTTAAAGGCTCTATTTTCAGAATCAACTTTTCTCTTCAGCATCGTGTGAGCTAGCTTCGCAATAACTTGCAGCATCATAAGCTAGACTTGATTAACGCGTAAGTGTTCGCAAGGCAGCTGAAGCGCTGCATTATGGGATCTGTAGTTTATTGTGTTACCAGCGCTTCATATACCCGGCCATTAATAACAATAATACAGTATATAAAATGATCTCGCGGGCCGGATATAATTACACTGGGCGGATGTGGCCCGTGGCCCTTGAGTTTGACACATATGGACTAAATAGAACTTGAAAAGATATATTTTTCAAATGTGATCGCGCAATTCAGATAGAGTTGACGCAAGACTACAGCCTGCATGCCTCAATAAGTCATCCTCCCTCGCTCTTACTTTTTACCGCTCATCTAATGAATACACTGAGTATGGCTTTACCAAAACAATCATTGATGGCTAATAAAGTATCCATTATTCGAGTATGTAGATCGGGATATATATATACATATATATATACCCGCGTCGCAGCGAGAAGTAGTGTGTTAAAAAGCTAGAAAAGAAAAGGGAACATTTTAAAAATAACGTAACATGACTGTCAATATACAGTATTTGTTTTGTGAGTGTTACTGAGTGTTGCTGTCATCAAGGATTTGATTATCATTATTTCTTTCAATCAGGTTCGTATTTGTAGGATGTGTTGTGTTCAAGTTACATTCCGTGTTTGTCAATCGCTGTAAAGATGACAGGTTTCATTCATCGATTCGCTTCTTACTGCATCAATAAACAGCTCGCTTTCTTCTTTATCTGAGACCTGACACACTGCATGCACGGGTTTTTTACACTGTCTTCCTTTAGCGGACATTGACTTTTTCCAACGTGTGCTTTGTTTTGGATTTATGAATATGCTTGTATGTATCAGACGCTTATTTTTTGCTGCCTTTTCAATTGTGTAATTCGGTTTTGTTCAGCTCTTTGGAACTGTTGCTTTTATCTGTGCACTGCGCCAGTTCACGGAGCCACTCGTGTACATGCATCGAAGGTTCCTAGCTGTGCTGGTGCCATCTCGTGCTATGTCCATGGCTGTATTTAATGTTACCTTAGTCCTGGCACTTAAAACTTTCTCTCGCAGTTTTGCTGAGTTTGTGCCAAACACCACCCTGACCATCTCATCTTCCTCTCCATAAGCACAGTCCTTCACCCGTGAATATTTAGTGGAGTTTGCTATTGATTGCCGCTGACGGACGGCCTTATATGGGCAGGCACTAAATTACAAACGCCAGCGGCAGCCTGTCTATGAACTTAATTTAAAGTGTAGGTTTACATCGTGCTTTGTTTCAAGTAGCAGAACTCATGAATATGGTTGTATATGTCACTCGCCGCTTCTTATTGTTTGCTGCCTTCTCAATTATATAATGCATGTTTTCTTCAGCGCTTTTGAGGTCTTCCTGGTTTTCTATGTACTGCGTGATTACGGGAGGCGTGATGATGTCACACTAAACTCCCCCGGCGTTGAAGCTCATCTCCATTACATTAAATGGAGAAAAACTGCTTCCAGTTATGACCATTACGCGTAGAATTTCGATATAAAACCTGCCCAACTTTTGTAAGGAAGCTGTAAGGAATGAACCTGCCAAATTTCAGCCTTCCACCCACACGGGAAGTTGGAGAATTAGTGATGAGTCAGTGAGTGAGTGAGTGAGTGAGTGAGTGAGTGAGTGAGGGCTTTGCCTTTTATTAGTATAGATTCTATTATGTTTATGATTGTTAATTTTTATCAGTCCTTTGTATTCAGCATGTTGCTATTGAAATGAAGTGGTAGTAATAAATGAAAAATTGCTGACGAACATCGAAAATTTCCAAGAAAAGTGGGAATTGGAGTATTTTTGCTGTGAAGTAAAAAATAAAATCTGCTTAATATGTAATAATGTTATCAGTGTACCAAAGTTATACAACATTAATCGTCACTATGATCAATATAAATTGAAATATGATAATTATGAGGGATTAATGAGACAAGAAAAGTTGAAAGAGCTCAAGTCAGGACTGAAAAAACAACAGTTCATGTTTATTAAAGTACCACAAGAAAGTGAAGCGGCAGTGCATGCAAGCTACGTCTTGTCGGAGTTAATAGCTAAATACTCAAAACCTTTTACTGAAGGTGATTTCATTAAGGAATGTCTAATTAAAGCTGCAGAAATTACTTGTCCTGGAAATATGGAGGCTTTTCAAACAGTCTGTCTCGAAATACAGTTGTGGAAAGAATTACTGATTTGGCTGACAATTTTAAGTGTTCAGATCAATGCGAAATCATCTATTTTTGAAGCTTTTTCCATTGCCTGTGATAAGAGTACGGACATTGGGGGCATAGCTCAGTTAGCGACATAGATTTCAAAATTTTTTATGAATTATTAGAACTAGTACTAATGCATAACACTAGTACAGGACAAGATATATTTAAGTATGTTTTTGAAGTTCTGCATAAATACAATCTACATCTGTCAAAATTAACTTCTGTTGTTACAGATGGAGCTCTTTCTATGACCAGAAAAACAATGGTTTTGTGGCATTACTGCAAAAAAAGCAAAGTGAAATTTATGACGGATCCAAGATTCATCATACGCATTGTATTATACATTAAGAAGTATTATGCGCGAAAGTAATAAACATGGAAAATGTGTTGACATCTATCAAAACAATCATTAATTCATAAAATCTCGAGGGTTAAATCGGCAACAGTTCTCTGCTTTCTTAAGTGAATTAGCGAATATTCCGGTTTGTCTTACTATAGCAAGGTACAATGGCTATCCTGCTCCAAGATTCTTAAACAATTCTAGGACTTGAAAGAAGAAATATGTCAGTTCATAATAACTAAAAAGCACAGTATGGTTGCAAGATTTATCCTTCATGGTTGATATAACAAAGCACTTATATGATTTAAATTTAAAACTGCAAGGAAAAGATCAGATCATTACGAACATGTGTGACCAAGTTGAGGCATTCAAATGTAAACTAGTTCTTTGCGAAAAGCAGTTGAAAAATGAAGATTTAACGCACTTTCCAACATGCAACATGAACAAATCAAGTTTAAGTGAAACTGCATCGTATCAAAAATACGCAGAAAAAATTATAAGCCTTAGAACTGAATTTGAAACAATCTGCAGACAAGTTTTCTTTGTTTTCTTAGATTTTTTCAATAAATATTAAATCAGTACCTAATCAAATGCAAATGGAGGTAATTGAGATCAGTGCGATTCAGATTTGAAGGAAAAATTCAGTGAAGTTGGAGTGCCTGGATTTTACAAATATTTACCTGCCAGGTTTGAAAATACCTGAAATTCGCATATGAAATTATATCCATGTTTGGAAGTGCTTATCGGTGTGAGGAGTTATTTACAATTCTGAAGGGAAATAAGTCTCCTGTCATATCCAGAATTACTGACATTCACCTTGGATCAGTTTTGAAAGTACTGTAATTACTGCGAACAAGATTTTCCCCAATGGCAAGTGTCAGGGAGAAAACATTAATTTTATCGTTGTTCATGTTTTTTTTTTATACTTTACTTTTCAAAATAAACCTGCACTTTTATGAAAATTGAAGTTTTTGTTTTTTGCGGCCCACATAAACTTAAACCTTGTTTATTTGGCCCGTTGTTAGCCTTTGAGTTTGACATGCTTGGTCGAGGGGCAGCTTCCAAACTAAGAAGGGGGATTATCAGAAGCCAACTGCAATTTGGACACAAAACAAAAGCCCACTGGCACAATTCAAAATTTGGTAAGGAGACCTGGCTTTCTACTGTAATTTATCATGAATTTGGGTAGAAAACTTAACAAGTCTCTTTATTTCATACAAAAATCGAGACCAATGGTCTAGCTTCCAACCAAAATGTTTTGGAGGGGGGAGAGAAAGCATAGTGCTTACAGTAAAGTAAGGGAGAACATTTATTTTAATAAAAGCCAGCCTGGAATGAAAAGATGACCACATAATGAGTGTATCCTTGACACTAGTTAAGATCCAACAATAATTAGAGGTTACAGTATTTTGTAATGCAGGAAAAATGTCAAAACCTAAATATTTAAAAGAACTACGGAAGGAGCTTTGACTACAGGAAGTGTCCAATGGAAGAAGCGCAGACTTTGTCCAATTAACTTTATAGTGGGTCAGGGGTCCTCAATCCCAGTCCTGGAGAGCCGCAGTGGCTGCAGGTTTTTGTTTTGACCTGGTTGCTTAATTAGAAAGCAATTCTTGCCAATAAAGCACTAACAAGCTATGAAATTAAATTAACTCTGCTATGTCAGGTCATTCTCATATCCTAAATTTTCTTTCCCTTTCTATCATGCAAATGATTTGAAGGCTAAAATGGACGAGTAATTCTCAGTCCTTCACTTTTTTCTCTTCGTTTTTCTTCCAAGTATTTAATGAAACCCAATAGTGCAGATAAATACACACAGGTGTAAATGTAAATAAGCTAAATGGAGAAATGCTGCTCTCTCTTGTCATTTGCATGTTATTGATAATAAGGAGCAATTAAAATAGCTGTTTAAGACAAAATTAAGCAATAAGGGCTCAAAATCACTAAAGTGAAGCAGAAGTGTTACTTTAGCAATAAGTGCTTTTTATTAAGCAACTGGGTTGGAGCAAAAACCTGCAGCCACTGCGGCTCTCCAGGACCGTGATTGAGGACCCCTGTAGTGGGTAACTGATATATTATCTAAAATTGGAAAAAAAATCTAATTCTCACTTAGAGGATCTATACGAAACTTTTTCAAAGCCTGGCAGGATCTGATTAATAAAGTTTTAGAATAAGCATTTAAAACATTGAGGAAGCAGATTCTCTCCCCTGTTTTTTTTTAATCTATTTATTTTTATTCATTTATTTATCTATATAATTTTACTATTATTTAAGTTTTACTCTGCTGACCTAGCTCTCTTTCTCATGGGTGGGGGTTCATTTGATTAGACCTTAGTTTTGTAAATCTTGACTTGCTTGTGTGGAATGTTTTTAATAAAATTAATAAAATGTTTAAAAAATATATATTTCCTGACTGACATTCAGCTGACTGACATTTTCCTGACTGACTGGTCATCTGCATTTCATTGAATTTTATGAGGGAAACTGCAAGCAGTAGTTGAGGGTGATTAACTTATGGGAAAGTGGCTACAGAGATAAGTTAAAAAGACGAGGGGAGAGAGGACATTCTTGTCTGGCACCTTTGAAAAGCTTTGAAAGGGCTGAGATATACATGAATTAGTGAGAGTGACAGCCATGGGCGAGGAGTGTGGTGCTGGAACATTATTAATAAAAGCAACACCAAATCCCATTGATCTCATAACCTGCATCAAGAGTCAGTAAAGCAACCCAACTAGATAAAGATGGTGTTACATCAAGTATGTGCAATAGTTGACGCATATTATCAGCTGCTTGCCAAGAGCAAATGAAGCCTGTCTGATCAGGATGAATTAACTTGTGAATGACTAATTGTTTTGCATCTGAGTTAATCAGTGAAATAGGTCTAAAGCTGGAATAATTTTCTGGATATTTGCCCTGTTTTAAAAGTGAGAAGAGCTGTCAGTTTCTGTGTCAGTTTTTTTTATACTGGATACATAATACTACATGTGAGTACAGTGAATCTCAAACTCAGCCCTCTAGGGCAGCAAAGAGAATAATTCAGATCTAATCATGGGAACCCACACGTCATAATTACATTGTAGGATCTACCATACAAGGGTGTTAATCCTCCATGGCCGAGAGCTGTTGTTTGAGTTTAATTATTTTAGGTCATCGCAATCTATTGTGAAGACACGAATAGCACATTTTACAGACTATAGACTATAAGACAATATCGTAAGATGACTGACTGAGTTTATTTTTAAAAATGTATCTAACATTGTAGAAAGTTTGGTACAGAAGTCGATGCTTTCATGCAGGGATGTACTGAACCACCAGTAGATTCAACGGAGAAATTTAGAATGTGGATGCTCTGTGCTCAGTTAGTGAGGGTCGTTCCAATGTAGAATCAGGCATCGAAAGTTGCTACAGATTGTGAAACAAAAATATAGTCAGTCCTGGAGTATGATTGATGGTAGGGGTGGTAAAAGGAGAAAGCTTTAGCTGAATGGTTAAGCAAATGGAATGAATCGCATTGGTTCAAAGCGGACACAAATTTGCACAGTGACTTGGATGATTGAGGAATGCACTGTTGCCTCAGAGTTTATCGAATAGCAGATTCATATATACTGTACGTATAATGAATTTGCGTCAATTCCCAGATGAAGTTCATACTCTTTTTAAAGGGAGGATTAGATAAATAATATAAGGAATGAGTGATGATTGATAGGGCGTGGGGGAGTAAATAGAAAAGAAGGTGATTTTCTTTTGAGCAAACTCAACTTATATAAAGTACATCTGCCCACACCCAATGACTTCACTTGCAACGTCTGGTAAAAAAGAACTGTTATGCCTTGTGTCTGGGAGTCTGCTGATGCCAATGCAACAATGGAGTAACGCCTGTTACGAAGTCTGTACATATCATTAGCTCAGAGTTTACTTTCCTGCAGCAAAGCTACTTAAAGCCTTCTTACACCACAAGTTATGATAGATAGATAGATAGATAGATAGATAGATAGATAGATAGATAGATAGATACATACATACATACATACATACATACATACATACATACATACATACATACATACATACAGTGGTGTGAAAAACTATTTGCCCCCTTCCTGATTTCTTATTCTTTTGCCTGTTTGTCACACAAAATGTTTCTGATCATCAAACACATTTAACCATTAGTCAAATATAACACAAGTAAACACAAAATGCAGTTTTTAAATGATGGTTTTTATTATTTAGGGAGAAAAAAATCCAAACCTACATGGCCCTGTGTGAAAAAGTAATTGCCCCCTTATTAAAAAATAACCTAACTGTGGTGTATCACACCTGAGTTCAATTTCCATAGCCACCCCCAGGCCTGATTACTGCCACACCTGTTTCAATCAAGAAATCACTTAAATAGGAGCTGCCTGACACAGAGAAGTAGACCAAAAGCACCTCAAAAGCTAGACATCATGCCAAGATCCAAAGAAATTCAGGAACAAATGAGAACAGAAGTAATTGAGATCTATTAGTCTAGTAAAGGTTATAAAGCCATTTCTAAAGCTTTGGGACTCCAGCGAACCACAGTGAGAGCCATTATCCACAAATGGCAAAAACATGGAACAGTGATGAACCTTTCCAGGAGTGGCCGGCCGACCAAAATTACCCCAAGAGTGCAGAGACAACTCATCCGAGAGGTCACAAAAGACCCCAGGACAACGTCTAAAGAACTGCAGGCCTCACTTGCCTCAATTAAGGTCAGTGTTCACGACTCCACCATAAAAGAGACTGGGCAAAACGGCCTGCATGGCAGATTTCCAAGACGAAACCACTGTTAAGCAAAAGAGCATTAGGGCTCGTCTCAATTTTGCTAAGAAACATCTCAATGATTGCCAAGACTTTTGGGAAAATACCTTGTGGACTGATGAGACAAAAGTTGAACTTTTTGGAAGGCAAATGTCTCGTTACATCTGGCGTAAAAGGAACACAGCATTTCAGAAAAAGAACATCATACCAACAGTAAAATATGGTGGTGGTAGTGTGATGGTCTGGGGTTGTTTTGCTGCTTCAGGACCTGGGAGGCTTGCTGTGATAGATGGAACCATGAATTCTACTGTCTACCAAAAAATCCTGAAGGAGAATGTCCGGCCATCTGTTCGTCAACTCAAGCTGAAGCGATCTTGGGTGCTGCAACAGGACAATGACACAAAACACACCAGCAAATCCACCTCTGAATGGCTGAAGAAAACAAAATGAAGACTTTGGAGTGGCCTAGTCAAAGTCCTGACCTGAATCCAATTGAGATGCTATGGCATGACCTTAAAAAGGTGGTTCATGCTAGAAAACCCTCAAATAAAGCTGAATTACAACAATTCTGCAAAGATGAGTGGCCCAAAATTCCTCCAGAGCGCTGTAAAAGACTCATTGCAAGTTATCGCAAACGCTTGATTGCAGTGATTGCTGCTAAGGGTGGCCCAACCAGTTATTAGGTTCAGGGGGCAATTACTTTTTCACACAGGGCCATGTAGGTTTAGATTTTTCTCCCTAAATAATAAAACCATCATTTAAAAACTGCATTTTGTGTTTACTTGTGTTATATTTGACTAATGGTTAAATGTGTTTGATGATCAGAAACATTTTGTGTGACAAACATGCAAAAGAATAAGAAATCAGGAAGGGGGCAAATAGTTTTTCACACCACTGTAGATAGATAGATAGATAGATAGATAGATAGATAGATAGATAGATAGATAGATAGATAGATAGACAGATACTTTGTGATTTCACATACTCCAGCAGCAGCATAATGATAATAAACAATATTAAATTAAAGAGTGATAAAAATGCAGGTAAAACAGACAATAACTTTGTATAATCTTGACTTTTGACACAAGACCCCAAACATTCAAAGAAACTATTTCAAGATTAGTCACAGAAGTAAAGAGAAAGGTATTGAAACAAAATATCAAAAGATAATACACACTAAAGGAAGATGATTAGGAGTTGACACCAGATTGTCGGCACCCCTCCTAGTGTGTCAGGCAAATAAAACAAAGTAAACCAAGGCTTAATAACAGTGCAAATTCACCTACCCCAAACCAACCCAATAACCCCAAAAAGAAACAAAATTCCAATCAAACATTAAACAAGTGAACCCCCTCACGCCAATACCCCACTAACCCACACAAACCTTTAGGTATTAATCCCCCCAACATAACACACTTTAACTGTGGGAGTGCAACATACCCTCTTGTGCCACCCATGCCGTATCCCCAGCAGGTGGGCTGTATGCGTAAGAGTGTAATAGAAATAGCCACATCACTCCTCTCTTGAAAACCCTTCACTGGCTCCCTGTACCACTTAGAATTGAGTACAAGGTTTCCCTCCTTACCCATCAGTGCATCTATGGATCTGCTCCCCTGTATTTACAGGAACTCCTTATCCCTCATACTTCCTCACGCACCCTCCGCTCTGTGCATACCAACACTCTTCAAGTTCCCAGAACTAAGCTTAGCAGTATGGGTGATAGAGCCTTTTCTTCAGTGGCACCGAGGCTGTGGAATTCTCTCCCTGATTACATGAGAGCCCCACAGTTGACTGATGCTTTTAAACAAAACCTAAAAACATATGTTTTTAGAAAGGCATTTTATTAAATTATTTATATAATTTATCTTGTTTGTTAATTTAATTCTTATTTTGTAGCACTTTGAGATTGTTAAATATAAAATAAATAAAATTTATTATTATTATTATAGAAAGTCCAGAACTGAAAATGACAATATTTTTTGACATAGATCAATAATTGAACAAAAGCATCCAACTGGGGTCTTAATATAAAGACCCACACCAGATGAGAATCATGCCCACCCCTAGACCAGTGTTTCCCAAACTCGGTCCTGGGGACCCCCTGTGGCTGCAGGTTTTTTGTTCCAACCAGCTTCTGTATTTAATTGGACTCCTGGGCTAATTAAGTGATGTGTTATTTCCCAAGTTCTGTGTTTTGAGAACAATATAGAGATTAGAAAACTAAGTTTGGTAAAAAAATATATATATATATTAAATTGCACCAAGCAGTTTTATGGGAATAATGTATTTAACAATATTTTCATCTTGATTTTCATTCTACTTTTCTAGGCGTTCCAATTGTTTAATTAATTCATTCTTTACTTATTAGTGGGTCTGATGCTAAAGTACTTGCAGCCTTTGATTATTCAGTGTTGCTTGCCAGCGTGTCTGCTCTGCTCATTTTTAATTGTCATTAATAAGGTACAACGAAGGGGAAAATATAATGAAATCAACAAAAGAGAGTTAAGCACTTTAATCCATAGCAAAAGCAGAAATATTTTTCTAAATGTCTTATAAATGTAAAAATCATGCTGCTGTGCTTTTCTGAATGTAGAATAAAAGAAAAAAATACCAGCTAATTAAATGGGATCAGTGCTATCAGGTATTGTTACTGATTAGGAATCTGGTTGGAACAAAAACCTGCAGCCACAGGGGGGTCAAAGGACTAAGGCTGGGAAACACTGGTTTAATGGAATAAAGAAAAAAGTCAATGGCCACTCACAAAAAAAAATAAAATGTTAATTACAAATTAGTTAATTATATTAGGGAGGAAAGTTTCAGCAGACACCAACGAGTGTAACTAAAAGTTATATCTTGTTAGCAATTCCCACTGGTCTTTGAAACACTGAAAAATACAAGAAAATGAAAATTACCAGTCTGATTGAATCATCTATTTATTAAAAGTTTAGTTGGCTTGGAAGTTCTGTCTCTGTGACTAGTTTCAGATCATCAAAGACTGAGTGCCTTGATCCGTGGGATAACTTTAGATGAGCAGGATACAGGAGAAAATGGCTGTAGACTGATTCCATAAGCATGCTTTATCTCTGGATTAATCACCTTTTGAGCTTACACAGTAGCTGGGCTGAAATCAGGATAAAAATAAATCCACTGAATTAATAAAGAAGCTGTTATTTTTGCAATATGTACATTATATGATCGCGTGAGCTTGTTTGCTGTAAAGTGTTTAGCATCAGAGAGTTTTGGCAGGAATGGGTATTCCAGAATAAATGCCTATCTGAGACAAACTGCATCTGTCTACTTTCGTATTGTATGTAACACATGCCACCCTGGAGCTTCAGACAAGAAGAGTTCCCTGTTGAAGAATGTATTTGATGACAATGTTCAATTACTACAGCAAATTCTCCAAAGCAATAGACATAAAATACTGTGTCATTAAGACCTGCTGCCGTGTGTAGTCGATCCATGAACAGGGCCATCTTAACGTATGGGCACAATGGCTGGGGGCACCAGGAGCACACAATGTTTCTGATGCCTATGTATGTTTCTGTTTGGCTGTCAAAACAGGGGTACCAGTGCGCTGTTTTGTCTAGTAGCCTAGCATACTGTTAAGACAGACCTGTGACCATGAAAACCAAAGCAAGGACCACCTCACTTTAAAAGTATCCAAGCCATTGCATACAAAGGCATGAGGAGATGCACTCCTTCAGGATTTTTTTTTTGAAGTTATATTGGCAAAACATATGTTCTTAATCTCAGGCTTTTCATGTCCTCTGCATCATCTAGAGAATGTCAGAAACAGATTCAGAAACTTGAAAGGCAGGAAAAAAGTAGATATAAAAAAAGAAAGTAAAAAATTAAATGTGTTAGTAATGGGAAAAGAACTGACCACAGCCTTTTCAAAAACTGAATGGCATTACCGGCTAGAGGCCAATACAGTAATCCCTCGCTATATTGCGCTTCGACTTTCGCGGCTTCACTCCATTGCAGATATTAAATGTAAGCATATCTATACTAATAAAAGGCAAAGCCCTCACTCACTCACTCACTCACTGACTCACTCACTCACTCACTCACTCACTCACTCACTGACTCATCACTAATTCTCCAACTTCCCGTGTGGGTGGAAGGCTGAAATTTGGCAGGTTCATTCCTTACAGCTTCCTTACAAAAGTTGGACAGGTTTTATATCGAAATTCTACGCGTAATGGTCATAACTGGAAGCAGTTTTTCTCCATTTACTGTAATGGAGATGAGCTTCAACGCCGTGGGCGGAGTTTCGTGACATCATCACGCCTCCACGTAATCACGCAGTACATAGAAAACCAGGAAGACCTCAAAAAAGCGCCAAGAAAACATGCATTATATAATTGAGAAGGCAGCGAAACAATAAGAAGCGAGTTCTGCTACTTCGGAAGCAAAGCACGATGTAAACCTACACTTTAAATTAAGTTCATAGACAGGCTGCGCTGGCGCTTGTAATTTAGTGCCTGCCCATATAAGGCCATCCGTCAGCGCAATCCAATAGCAAACTGCCACGGGTAAATATTCACGGGTGAAGGACTGTGCTTATGGAGAGGAAGATGAGATGGTCAGGGTGGTGTTTGACACAAACTCAGCGAAACTGCCAGAGAAAGTTTTAAGTGCCAGGACTAAGGTAACATTAAATAAAGCTATGGACATAGCACGAGATGGCACCAGCACAGCTGGGAACCTTCGATGCAAGTACACCGAGTGGCTCACGTGAACTGACGCAGTGCACAGATAAAAGCGACAGTTCCAAAGAGCTGAACAAAACCGAATTACACAATTGAAAAGGCAGCAAAAATATGAAGCGCCTGATAAGCATATTCATAAATGCAGCTACTGTGGAAACAAAGCACACGGTGGAAAAAGTCAATGTCCCGCTAAAGGAAGACAGCGTAAAAAAAAAAACCCGTGCATGCAGTTTGTCACATCACAGATAAAAAGACGCTGTTTATTGATGCAGTAAGGAACTAATCGATGAATGAAACCTCTTATCTTTACAACGATTGACAAACACGGAATGTAACTTGAACACATCGCATAAATACGAGCCTGATTGAAAGAAATAATGATAATCAAATCCTTGATGACAGCAACATTCAATAACACTCACAAAACAATTACTGTATATTGACAATCATGTTACGCTATTTTTAAAATGTTCCCTTTTCTTTTCATAACTTCTACTTCTCCACTGATACACGGGTATATATATAAATGTATATCTATAGCCCGATCTACAATACATACTTTAGCATAGACAAGCGGTGGCGCAATTGTAGAGTCTTCGCCTCTAACGCCGACATTCGAGGTTCGATTCCCGAGAGGGGATGTACTGACTATGTACGCGCGCTACCCGATTCATTTTACCTTCCCATCTCCTTGGTTTGGGACGTATGAAAAAATATTAGGTTAACGCAGAATCATGTTACGTTATTTTTAAAATTTTCCCTTTCTTAGCACAAGCACAGTTGAGAAGCTTCGATGCATGTACTCCAACGCGCTAAAAATAACGCATTTAATCACACTTTCAATTCCAAGCAAACGGGAACTTTTGTCAATGCATGATTTCCTGGTACATCCATTACACTGATGCACACATCACAGCTACAAAAATGTTAGAGTCGGAATAAAGCGCTCCTACGACTGATCATTTCGACTACCCGAAAAGCCTTGATAAAAGCATGGTTTTGTGCACACTGAAAAGCAAGCAAAATTAGATGCATTACAGAAAGCGGACTTTGTGGCTCTTACTGGGGATCATTGGACTTCCGTGACCGTTAGTAATTCTAAATACATCTAATTACAAAATGTTCAATGATCACACTGTTTTAGCCTAATGTACAAAATAATTTTGGCTAATGTTACTCAGAGTTTAAAGAGTAAGCTGGTCAAATTACCTTTTATGTTTCTGACTTATTTTTTTAAGAAGAAAAACTGCACTTTATGGTGAAATTTTGGTTATTATTATTTAAAGACAATACTATTCTGAAAATGTACTTAAAGTACTTAAACTACCACTTTATTTTTAAGTCTGCCCAATTTTAACCAGGGATGATATTTTTGTTTCTGTTTTGAATTCAAATGCAGTTTAAAGCTTTTTTCAGAAATTAAAACAGCTTCAGTTTACAATATTCATGTCCATGTCTATTATTTGATTCTGTCGCCACTAAAACCGCTTTTAAATAAAAAAAAACATTTGCGATTTGGGGCAAATTTACGTGGATTACATACATTAATCAAGATTAATTCTTACACAGCCTCTAATTAATTGGATTAATTTTTTTAATCGAGTCCCACCCCTAATATATATATATGTAGATTTGTATATATATGTGTATATACAGTATATATGTAGATATGTATATGTTGTATATACAGTATGTATATATGTGTGTGTGTATATGTATATATATATAACTGTATATATATATGTGTATATATATATATATATATGTTTATATGTATATATATGTTTATATATGTGTCTGTGTGTGTGTGTATATATATATATATATATATATATATATATATATGCCAGCAACACTCATGACAATTACAAAACAATTACATTGTCAATCATGTTACGCTATTATTAAAATGTTTCCTTTTCTTTTTACTTCTCCGCTGCCAATCGCAGCTATTTTGCTATATATATATATATATATATATATATATATATATATATATATATATATAAATAGATAGATATGACAACAAGACTCATATCAATGACAAAACAATTACATTAACAATCATACGTTATTTTTAAAATGTTTGCTTTTCTTTTTCATAACTTCTTTAACACACTACTTCTCCACTGCGAAGCGCGGGTATTCTGCTAGTCTAAATATATATCACAGATGTTTCGCTGGTTCGTGGATTTCTGTGGACAATGGGTCTTTGAATTTATGGTACATGCTTCCTCAGTTGCTTTGCCCAATTGATTTCATACAAGGGACGCTATTGGCGGATGGCTTAGAAGCTACCCAATCAGAGCACGTATTACGTATTAACTAAAACTCCTCAATGATATACGATATGCTTCCCGTGCGGTGCTTTGCATACTTGAAAGCCTGAACGGCACGTATTGACTTTTGATTGTTTGCTTTTCTCTGTCTCTCTCTCACTCTCTCTGACATTCTCTGCTCCTGACGGAGGGGGTGTGAGCAGAGGGGCTGTTTGCACACTGGCCTAGAGGATACGGACGCTCCTCTAAAAAATGCTGAAAGATCACCCTTCACATTGCTGCCTTCCTTGTAGCTGCTTTGTCCGGCAGTGCCTTGCATACTTAAAAACCCGAACAGCCCTATTGATTTTTGATTGTTTGCTTTTCTCTCTCTCCCTCTCTCTCCGACATTCTCTGCACCTGACGCGCACTCCTTTGAAGAGGAAGATATCTTTGCATTCTTTTAATTGTGAGACGGAACTGTCATCTCTGTCTTGTCATGGAGCACAGTTTAAACTTTTGACTAAAGGGTGTTCTTTCATGTCTAGAGGGCTCTAATAATGTTAGAAAATGTATTTAGAAAGTCGTAAACAGGTTTTCTATGCTCTAACTGCAAAAATATTCGATTTATAAATAAAGAATCATACTTTGCGGAAATTCATTTATTGTGGCAGAGTCTGGAATGGATTAACCGCGATAAACGAGGGTTGACTGTAATATGAATATTATTTCTCCAGTTTCGATCTTCTACCTTGATTAGTTTAGTGGATAGGGACACGACCCGACTCTCCTGGGATTGTATTTTGGTGTCGTGAGAAGTCCTTTCTTTATCAATATGTCAAGCTCCTTGGATATCTTTTTTTCTGTTCCTTTCTAACCTCATTGACATCCTGCTGAACAACAGCAAGGTCTTCCCTAAAATTCAGTCATACTTTTGCAATTTTGCTTGTGACAAATATCTTCAAGTTGGTGCATGTGGCCTGCATTGTCGAGCCCAACACATTTTTTAAGTGAGGCCTTATCTGGAGCTTGCATCTTTTTTAGTGGGCTCACAATTTCAGAGTGGTACTTTCTATCAGATGGCATCGCTAGAGACGACAGTGAAACGTGGACATCCCAGAAGAGCTGTACTTAGCATTAGCGACAATGAAGCACCAGGGCCACATGATCCCCCCACCCTGCCAGCCTACCACTTTTTAATTAAATGCAAAATCACAAGTTAAAATTTTACTCAAGCGAACACTAAATACTTTAAACACGTGAACTATAGTATAAATGTACTTATTCTGGTTGTTAATAATACAGATTTTCCTGGTAAGGAAAAGAGAAAATTTGACATAGGGTATGTTAAATATTCTGATTAATGCACCAGGCAGTAATGACACGTATGCTGACGAACATGAGTAAGTGTACTCTACACGTGACAGTGGTGAGCCTGTAAACCCATTGGATTGCTCCAAATATAATGTAACTACAAAAAATGCAATTTATAGCGCATTTAGTAATGTTTTTGAATTAAATGAGAGTCCAATGTCATGTCAAGTTGCTTAATTCAGATACCAATGTTTTCACTGAAGAAGTTCATGGAGAACTAGAAAGTTGAAAGACGTAAATGTAAAATTCCCTTTGAAAAACTGGCCAACAGCACTCAAGTGCAGAATGAGAGCTGCAAAAAATTGGGCAACAGGGGAAAAAAACAGCTAATGTCTCTCATTACAGGCCTGCTGCTGTGTGGTGTTGATCCATGAAAGCCAGAGCGAGGACTTCCTTGCGGATTTAAAATTTCTGAGCTGTTGCGTAAATAATGTCCCTTCAGGATTTTTTTAAAGGGCGTGATCAGTAAATCTTTGGTTAAAGTGTCAAAAATATATTTTCTTAATCTCAGGCTTTTTGTGTCCTCTGCATTTAAAGGCAGGAAAAAAAGTACAAGAGGTCCTCACAAATAACTAACAATGCTATTTACTGTAAGTATAAGCAACGTTATCAGTACAACTCACCCTAACAGATGGAAGAAGATTTGGGGAGTTTAAATATTAACAGTCCAAGGGCCAGTGTATTGAACTTTGTTAGACCAAATGAAGCCGTGTTACAGGGCCATCTTAACAGCAACTTAGGCCCCTGGGCAAAGTAGTGTGCTGACCTTCTGTTTCAACAGCAAAATAGAAACATACATTGGCATCAGAAACATCGTAGGCTCCTGTGCTCCTGGGACCCCTGGCCAGTGCCCATTGTGCTCATACGTTAAGATGGCCCTTTTTTAATTCGAGAGACAATGAGGGGGTGAACAATGGACCAGAACATCTGTTCACTAGTGAGTAGAGGGCTCAGTAAAACGCTACTGATTTGTGCCGATTTTTATTTAAGTTGTCTCTCAGTATAGGAAATAATTTAAAATACCTTAGTTAGGTTTTTCACCATTACAAGCTCCATCCCCATGTGCTAACAGAACGAATCGGGGGCCTGTCAGGATACCTGGAGCCTCTTCAAAATCCCAGGATGGTGGTTGCTGAGTCTGGTAGAGGATTTTTACATAAAAAAGCAACTGCAGAGGAAGAAGAACAAATGGAATGGAGTCAGACATGTTCTGCAGTTTAGTGAAACATTACGTGAAATTCTGCTGCTTGCTTTTTTTTATTGTTACTCAAAAACATACAATCGTAAGGCAATGTACAATACAGTCTATCAGCAACTAGAGATTTACATGTTACATTATATCAGTTTTTTTTACATAGTCCAATTGTCCTTTTTGGCTTTTGTTTTTAAACTTAATGAATTTAAATACCACTGAAGTTCAATTTTAAACGTAATAAACAGTGGAAGACTATTAGGCTGAGGAGAAGCAAAAGTATTAATTGTGATTTTTTTTCAGTAGATGATTCTATAGTTTTGTTTTGTTTCAGGTGTGTTTCCCAAAGCCAGAATGTCATTAGAAAGCCATTAGCTTTATGTATATAAAATTTCCCAATAAACAATACTAAATTAATAGTGTACATCATTTCTGTCAGTGTGTTATTCCATACATAACGCAACAGTTCTTTACAGTTAACATTAATCTTAAAGCGTTCCGTGTAATTTTCGAATATGCACCTGTAGTATCCTGGATAGACCTGAGTATGCCATGTTAACCAGCTGCAGTTCCCGTTGATATTAGTAGTGGGGTGTTGGTATGCTAATTTGCAAGAGGGTTATCCTGGGAGTGGGACTAGTTGTGTTATAGGGTACTTAACAGCTTGTTCACATGTTATTGGATTTATTAAAATAATTCAGTAATCATTCAGTCAGCAGGCGTGTGTCATCGCTATTCCCACCGGAATATACAACAGCATTCCAAAAGACTGGGTATAAATACAGGTAGCAAATAAATGTACATTTTCTGTTTCTTTTGAACAAAATCAAATTCATCTTGGTCATGTTTAAATTTGTCCCTGGTTACTTTAATAGGATACATTTTATGTACGATTCTATTAGTGACTTCTTTGACCTTCACATCGATATTGTCCGAAAATTAAAGTTGCCCATACAGTTTCCCCCTCAATATTATTGTAATAAGGTTTCTCTTCTAAGATGGATGGAATCCTTTTTGGGAAGAAAAAGAACTGGATGGAGGCAGATTTGTGTTTCGAATACAAGCTGTATTCTCTGCAGCTGCTAGCACACAGTCAGGCCAAAACAAAATCAATGACAATCTTACTTCCTCTCACATAACCTCCCAGGCGGGTATTTTCCGTACGTCGCTTAAATCATCCGAGATCAGCTGCCTAATCTTGGATGAGTTAATGCCGGTGAAGCTCATCCGGGATGTCCATCCATCCATTTTCCAACCCGCTGAATCCGAACACAGGGTCACGGGGGTCTGCTGAAGCCAATCCCTGCCAACACAGGGCACAAGGCAGGGTGCCAACCCAACGCAGGGCACACACAAACACACCCACACACACTACGGCCAATTTAGAATCGCCAATCCACCTAACCGGCATGTCTTTGGACTGTGGGAGGAAACCGGAGCGCCCGGCGGAAACCCACGCACACACGGGGAGAACATGCAAACTCCACGCAGGGAGGACCCGGGATAAGTCAGTTTTTCAAATGCAGCCGTGTAGTAGATCAGTCTAGCTGGATCGAATCATCTGAGATGAATGCACTCGCCCGCACTGACTGAAAAACCTATATATGTTGAGTCTAGAAAACATGATCAGCAAGTCTTTGATAGGCTGCAACAAAATGACGAAAGAACGGGCGCATTTTTTCACACAAACTGTGCGTGTGTGTGTGTATTACTTGAAGGATTTCAAGATTTAATATGCACAAGGGGTAACACTGCAAAAGCAGCCCAAACCAGAAAAGACGGCTGATAAAAAGTGACCGACAAATTAAACGCTAAGTAGTGTGCATTGTACTTACTGAATGCAGCGTTTCATTTCCTATGTGTCAGATCAATTATTATTTAATATGTCATAATTCCAGATCAAATGTGAGCACAAGGAGAACATGGGAACAGGTTAAAGTGAAGTACAAGAAACACTGGTAAATATTGGTATATAACTATTTTAATAATTGTTGACATAAAGAATCATATATAATATAAGAAACATTAATTATAAAGCTAATAAGAAGGCAGACAAGCAAAAAAACAGGTGGAGGTCGACGCGGTCCAGACCTAACCCTTGCAGAAGAGTTGGCTCTCCAGCAAAATGCCCATCGCCCTGTTTCTGAGGGCATTCCAGGGGGAAGGTCCTCCTCAGAACCAGTGGCAGGATGCCGTGGTCACTTCATTTCAGGTAAAGGATGGTCATTGCATATATTTGTTCTCAATGTGTGCTATAGGTATGTTCCATATAGCACTCTTTTTTATTGGGTCAGTTGCAGGAAATGTCATATCCCTAACTTGTGTCTGACCAACGAGATATTGACGGAGGTCAAATATTTGATAAAGACACTGTGTCTGATTATTCATCAGGAGGAGAGGTACATTTTCCAAATAATGTTTGATCAAACTCCACTCTGATCAGTCCCATGTGCCCCAATCACATTTGGAAATCCTGCGTAATGAGGATGTTAGGCTGATTGTGATATTCTTTATGGAACTGTGGGTGTTTTTGCCTGAGTACCTCAATGGCATGAAACGCTTCTTTTATTGTCTGCACACGCAGGTGTCCAGGAAACACTATGAAAACCCGAAGGAAATATTTCAGAGACAAACAGACTTTACGAATTGCCTGACAAACTGCAGTTTTAGACAGATTTTCTGCATCGCCTACAGTATATAAAAAAGTGCGCTTGCAAAAAAACTCAAAGCAATGCATACTGTCTGTGTGGTTGTGAGAACCTGACTTCGCCGAGTTTGACTTCGAATATAAGGTGCTAATAAATCTTTCAGGTACAAAGGCTAAAACGGTATATTTCGAAAAGAATTTCCTCCGGGAGCAATAAAGGATCTTGCCGATCGCGCAAAAACCTCTCTATATGAAATTCTCTTCTTATAATTTGCGCACCAATATAAATTTGTTGCTCATTCATGAACAGTGAAACGAATGAATTTCATGCACGGACACCGATTAAGTGTGTGAGCTAATCCTTGTTCACTAGAACAAACCGGCTCCGAGCAGGTTTGAGGATTTGGACCTGCTGCTATGACAACACATCCAGCAAGAGTTTTGAAAAACCCAACAGATCCAGGATCATGCCAAGTCATCAACAATTACATCCGGCTAAACGAGCAATCCACGTACGAAAAATACCCCCTTGAATGCTTAACTTTATAAACACTACTTCCTGACACATTACAACTTAATAGAGAAATGAACAATGGGAATCTAAATGTAGGTATATTCCTATCCCCATTCTAATATAATGACATTTACTTCTCTAATTTAATGCTTAAGTGACAACATAACTTTACATTATCACAATTTGCATTTCAAAAGAAATTCGTGAAAGTGTTACTTCTTATGAACATGATTACATTTTCTTTCCAATAACTCACTACATCCTTCATATAGATCACTCCTGGAAGAGAAAGGGTTTACAACAGCAACTTTTCTCTTGATTAATTAAATCGCCTTATCAGGAATGGCACTAACAACGGTGGCAAATTTAACGTGGGAGCCGGGAAATTCCGCTGCTTGCTCGGCGCCTGCGCCATCGAGTCCACTGCCGTCATGGTCACCGGTTGGTTTCAGCTGGTGGTGCTGCAATCGGCACCATTTTCAAACTTTCGCCTTTTTATCCGTGCAATACTTGGTGTTTTTTTTTTTTAACAAACACAAAAAAAAACTGGAATTACAGTTGTACTTGTCAACAGTTGAAATTCGACAACTCGTCGCAGTCAAAGTTCAAAGCCATTTGGAAACGTCAGTCTGCGGCGAGAAATAAACAGGTGGATATCAAAAAAAAGGGCGTCATGCCGTCAGTATTGAGAATAAAACCCCAGAAAACAGACGTTTCTTCCATATTATTTATGTTGGTGAGTATAAAAATATTAATTTACATTTTGCTGTATGTAGAGAAAAGCCAAGCAAAATGACACCTTTTATTGGCTAACTAAAAAGATTACAATATGCAAGCTTTCGAGGCAACTCAGGCCCCTTCTTCAGGCAAGAGTAATGCAGAAGTAACCCCTTATACACGTCATTGTCATTCTGGGTCTTGGTAGTAGTTCCAGCACGTAATGTTGTACCAGGCAGTTTACTTGGATCAAATTAATAAGGGATATTAAAAAAAAAAAAAATCTTTTTTACGTAATGATATCTTTTTCACATTTGTCAGCACACCAGACCTTTAGCTAGAGATGTGTCTCAGAACACGACCGAATAGTTGAGGGTGCAGGACCTTCTTCCTCGCGTGTTGCCAAGAGAGTGGTCAGAAGTGCGGTCACGGCACAGTGAAGAGTTGGCTGTATACATCTCGTGCCTTGAATAGCGCAAACAGTACCAATATTTAAAACGGTTTTGTTTACGTGTTGAAATGCAATGGTAATACCACTATTTCATGGTGTAATTTGAGAACGTCAGACGCTCAAAACCTATTGAGCGATACGCTAACGACTTTCAAACCCACATATTGCCCAGTATAACATCGTTAAAAGGATGGGATAGTCAGACATTTCAGTCAGGTTTTCATTGTGTTTTGATGCATGAGTTAAACTGTCAGAACTGTGACAATTATGGTAAAGTTTTGGATACAAATCAGGAACCCCGGGCTCCCGGGACAAGCCAGATTATACTTCCAAAAGAAGCACTATGTGCTCTCAGCTAGCAATAAGAAGACACGCTAGCGAAATATGTTGAACTTGTGTGCGAAGATAAGCTAATGCTATAGTGCGTGAACTGCTGTTTTTTTTATTTAAATAAGAATTATCTAACAGACTATATTTGTTCTTCTTGGATTATTGAAATAAAGTAATTGGGTTTATGGAAGTGGTTCCAAGATTTAAAAAAAAACAAAAAACAAACTGCGTTTAGAGCTCTTCTCTCAATTCAGTTACTATCCGGTGGCGTTTTCCCGTTCTTTTCATTTGTGTAAGGGCTTTACATATAAAAAAAAGTCATTCGGTTTTTTTTTTATCAACATCCCAACGTAGAGAGGTATGTTCGAAAAAGGATTAGTGTGAAATCCAGAACAAGTAAGTGGGAATTCACGGAAATCGGGCTAATGAGGCCAAAGAGGGAGATCACTAACCTGCTTTTTGTATCGGGCTCGTGTGTGTGTTTCATTCCAGAAATATTTGACGAAGTCCTGCTTTTACTGGGGAACCAAAGCACCGAAATCTGCAAAAGAGCAATTTTAACGTGAGGCCACATTGATGCAGGACCGGAGAACTTCTACGAAATGTAGAAAGCGACTTGCAATGCTGATCCCAGCTGCTCTTTTAACAAACAAGGAAAGCCGACGAAATGCTGAAACTGTCATGCCCTATCACACAATTGTTTTGGGCCAACAAAAAAATTAACTCAACGCTGGGCATCAAGCTTTTTGAGTTACTACAACTTCTGGTACAATTACGTAGATCCAACAAACGACATTGAGGACGTGGAAAATACTTTTCCTCTAGATCTTAAATTACTTTTAAGTACCATCTACTTAAATTAAAGGATACACACAACGATTTCAAATTGACTGCACCCAAAAAATAAGTTGCCCCTATAATTTATCTTAAATTTTTAAAGACACTTTTAAGTTCTGCATACTTATTACTATTTTAAAGTAGTGATGATGTAAAAAAATAAGTTGGTGTAATTAGTGTGTTCTGCCTGTAGTTTTAAGCTTTATCAAGTCTAAATACTTGTTACATTATTAAAACTACAGCCACTTAAAGAATGAAAATGTTGCAAAATTTACTTTATTGGAAATATAATGCTGCATTTTTACATTTTTCAACATCTTTCAAAAATGTTGTCTAACAAATAGCAGTACTGCAGCAGCACAAATATAGACCTTCATATAATATTCATTTGCCACGTATGTAAAACCTGACTTCTGTTGGAAGGTGCAAAAACATTTTGAAAAATATAGCAACATCACTATGAAAATATCAAGTGCTTACAAAGATCATGAGGTATAAACATACAACAGCATCTACTCTAATCTAAGAATACTAGACATTAAGCCCGTTACAATAACGGGCGCTAGAACAGTAGTGCATAAACATTAGTAGGAACAGTCTATATTAAATGGCAAGGGACCTTGACCTCATTCTGTTTCTTGTCTTAATTTTTTTGTCAAAAATATTTTTGCAAGAAGCCTAAAGTAAAATAATAATAAAAATGAAATAAAAACGTATATGACAATACAGTACAGTAAGTATAATGAATATTGCCTTAGTGTAAAACTGTGTAACAATCTGTAAGACACAATATCTGAAGAAGATATTTAGGTAACATTTTCTATTTTTTTACCTCATGAAATTTTTCTATAAAATTTCATTATAGACATTTTTTGTAAATATTCTGTCTGAGTTTGGCAAAAGTTTGTCTTGTTCAGGAATCTCTACAACCTTGACAACAACATCTGGAAAACTTCTAACTCTTGATAATGCAACATATAACTGACCGTGGCTGAATACTGGTTCTGGCAAGTAAATGCAAAATTTTTCTAAGGTTTGCTCTTCTGAGTCTTTCTCTTTTAGCGTTTTTCTGACGGTCTTTTTCTCCAAACGATCTATTTGCTCGTATTTTTCTTTGTCTTTCAGCCTGTCTTTTGTTGATGTTTACTTGTTGAGCTGACCGTTCTTCCAGGAGATGTTTCTTATATAGGATTTGATTGTCTGTGTCTTTTGTCCTACTTGACGTGTCCTTTTTTTGGGTGGCATGTTGTTAGTAGATACGTCCGTAATATTTTCTCCTACAGTAATACTGGCTTGTATGTGGCTGTAATATGTATCACTGTATTGTGTGTCTTTAATTTTCGCTCGCACTAATACTGGTTTGTACTTCCGTGAAATGCCTGTAATTTTATCTGACAGTAAAACTGGCTTTGATGTCCGTAATATGACTTTACTTACTTTACTAATGAAAATTAGAGTGTCTCCAGCAACTGATGTAATGTGTGTCGTGTACCTGATAATCGTGCCCGTGGCGTCTCCCCAGCCAGTACTGTTTAGTTCCCCAGCAAGTATTTTAATCTGTGCTGGCGTGCAGCTGATTATTGTATGTCTGGCGTCTCCCCAGCAACGGATTTTATTTGCGCGGGCGTGACTACCAATTCAGCACTCTCCCCAGCAGTGGTGTCCTTTATTTCTTATCATGCCGGCAAGTCCATTCACTGTGTGCCCAACTTCCATGGGCGGCGAACGGTGCGCGCATACGCATTTTACCAGAAGACACACAGACACCTGGATGCACACAGAGGTTTTATTAAAGAGGATCATTCGCGGCCATGGCAAGGCAATTCACTGTGTGCTTTATTTGCTTATCATGCGCGGCAGCGGCTAGGCCATTCACTGTGTGCCTAGCTTCGCGCATGGGAGCGGGCAAGTTGGGATGTGCGGCACGGCCCGCGCATGCGCACTTCACCAGAAGACACACGCACTCGGACACCTGGATGCACACAGGGGTTTTATTAAAGAGGATTCTTGGACAAAACAGTAGCAAATCTTTGAACACAGTGTTACAAAACCATAATGAACATGTTTTCAATAGTAATCAACTAAAATTTAAAACAAAACCTGAAAATGTTTAAAATTGAAACCGCTCTTTATGAATTAAATAATAACATGGGTTAAAAAAATAACTTGAAATTGGTGGTTTGAAAGAAAAGTGTTCTTAGAAAATGTAATTTTGTGCAGGTTTTTAGTCCATCAAGTACAAGGAACAGTTTCTGAAATAGTTTATATGTACACTTTAGATCCTTGGTATAGTTCCAATTCAGATCATATATTAAGCCCATGAGCAAAACACAGCACCTTGAGACATCAGTACCATCCAGGATTTGGGCTCCCTTGAGAACAATGGGGCGGCACGGTGGCACAGTGGTAGCGCTGCTGCCTTGCAGTAAGGAGGCCTGAGTTCGCTTCCCGGGTCCTCCCTGTGTGGAGTTTGCATGTTCTCCCCGTGTCTGCGCGGGTTTCCTCCCACAGTCCAAAGACATGCAGGTTAGGTGGCTTGGTGATTCTAAATTGGCCCTAGTGTGTGCTTGGTGTGTTTGTGTGTGCCCTGCGGTGGGTTGGCACCCTGCCCAGGATTGGTTCCTGCCTTGTGCCCTGTGTTGGCTGGGATTGGCTCCAGCAGACCCCCGTGACCCTGTGTTCGGATTTAGCGGGTTGGAAAATGGATGGATGATTACAATGGTTGCAGTGTTTGAAGCCTGTTGGTCTTTGATGATGGCAATGTTCAATACTTGCCTGTCAAAGTTTACCTCAAACTCTTCCATATCCTAACAGAACAAACACAGAAGTATGTTAAGGGGTTTAATAAAACATAATTGTGTTATTACTACTGACTTTATTTTAACCATTCCAACACACAAGCATACACATCTATTTACCTGAAGTGGCTCAACATGAGCAGTTAGTAGCATTGCCATCACACAGTAGCTATGGAGTCAAATGTAACCATTTTTTGTTGTTGGTTGGGTTTAAAAGTGCCAATATGAAGTATTACAAGAGCACAAAAGCTTATTTGAATCTTCATAGCGGCAAAGTTGGTCAGGTATTAATCCACCAAAAAGAACAGATGGTATTTGGCAGCCTAATCAGAAACCTGAATAGGATTTAATGGCATCTGAAGATATCCTTGTTTGGACTAAGAATTAAGTCAATACATTCATACATTTTTTTTTCTCTGTTTTGAGTAAGGGACAATGGTCAGATCCATTGCCAGGATTTAGCAAAATGCTGTAGTGGTTATTTCTCTAGAAGTCGTCTTGCATATATTGTGTTAAGTTATCCTCCAGCATTGTGATGTGTAATTTTTTAGGAAAGTGAGAATGTTTGAACTGTTCATGATGTCAGATTTTGCCTTTTTTTGACTTTCTACTTTCAGTTCTTTGTTTGAGGTCTACAGAGAACAATGTCCTTTTTTTAAATGTTATGAAATGAATCATCTCTTACTTTAGGCATATCATAGTAAAGGGTATCAAAACAACAAAAATAACCTTTTTATAAGTGATACAGGTTTTCAGTAACAATTACAGTACAGCCCTCTGTAGCAGGTTTTTGCTTTGTGTATTAAAGTGTTGATCCCACTGTGATCAAGAGGTCCTCTTCCTTTTCTTCAAGGTAGACAACTAGGCAATGAATGGCCACCTCTCTCCGTACATCAGTTGCATTGTTCTTGTTCTTCTTCTTCTTTCGGCTGCTCCCGTTAGGGGTTGCCACAGCAGACCATCTTCCATACCTTTCTGTCCTCTGCATCTTGTTCTAATTGAGTAAAAAGACAAAAAGAAGTAAAAAAAAAAAAAATTTCCAATATGACTGATCCAAATGGGCGACAAGTCAGCAAGGTGAATTTCAGACAAGTTTGATTAGTCCTTATACCTCTAGAAGCAGATTCTTAATGTGCCTTATCCTCACTCTCCTGAATCTCCTCCCCTCGATGAGACTACATCCATTTCTTTGGAGGTGCAAGCATCAAGTTTGACTATAAAAGTACATTCAAGACTTACAGTGGTTATTCGTTTGAATTCTTCATATATCTGTATGTCACACAAACAAACAAGTTCTCACATAATTAAAGTTAGCAGGCAACAGCAAAACCCAGCCTAGTGATGTGCTGTTTACCAGCAGTGCACCACGCTGGGCTTTAACTTGTTGGCTGCTCTTTAGTGCCAGGTGCACTCACTCTTGAGAGGTTAACAGATAGTTTGACCTTAAACTAGGGATGCATCCACCCAAAACACAGACATACAAAATAGTGACATAGGGCATTAACCGATGTATCTGTCACTGCGTCACTCAAATGACATTGCCACAGCAAGATCCTGTGTTCTGCTTCTATGTGGAAAACTGCTAAACTTGGCAGGACTGGAAACTCTTTGCAGTTAACTGTCTAAAGCATTCCAAACAAAATTTTGACTTTAAATTTTAAACGTGTGCACAATCTCGCCTATGTTGCATCAAGTAAAGCAGGCCATTGCCCAATAATATCTGTAATGGCAGGGGCCTGATAAATTATTTCCGGCCTGTGAAGAGAGAAAGTCTTAGCCATTTTCTCTGCAACCACCAGGCAATTCTCCCTCTTCATCACTTCATGTAAGAGGTCCACTCTTTCCTTCTCCAAACTTCCACTTGTTTCACCTTGAGGATAAGGTGGTAGATAATAAGGCTAAAGTACGTTGGCTTTTTTAACATTTTTGGCAGGAGCTTGTTCATGTGCTGCTTTCCTCTTGAGTGAGTTCACTTCAGTTTCAAGATGGCTAAAAGTTTTAATCTGAAATTGTTCATCTTGTATTTAAGTCATTGTATCCATCCATAGCATCTGTTTAAGGAACCTGGCTCTTTGACTCAGTGATCCTTGTTAATCAGAGCCTCTGCCTACCTGACTTATTTGTGCATTTGATGGATAGGCAGTGTATCCATAAAAGCCTTCACCCTCTCTTCCAAGAATATCTGGTATTATTGAGATGAGGTCTTTGGTGCTGAAAAGGATCCCATCCTTATGGTGCTTTTCATTGCCTAACTGAAGTAGAAGCTTTGTATTAACAGAGAAAGGGGGGGATTGAAAATTCAAAGGGCCTACCCTTTGATTGTGGTGCTGGGCTTTTTTATATTATTCTTGGCGAAACTGGCAATGTATCAGTGGAAGAGGCAGATGAGCAGGCATCATCAGAAGGGGGAGCAGAGCTATCATTCAGGATTGACAAGGTGCTCTCCACACTCGATAAGGCCAATTTAGCTGTAGAGGTCTCCAACATATACACAACTTTGATAGTGTCCTTATCCTTGATGTCAGATGTTGAAACTAGTGTGAAATAGTTATTACAAAAATCAACATCCGTGTAATTGCAGGGAAAAATCCTCAAATTGGACAGCTGAGTGAAGATAATTAACTGTTCTAGGAACTCCAGAGTACGGTAATGCCAGTTTCTGGACATCATAGTCTTAAAGAATCAGAGATGGGCAGATTGTGACATCTGTAATGCACGAAATATCTGTTTTTTCAGTAGTAATTATCCTTATTGAAAAGTATGGGTGTAACGATACAGTCAGCTCACAGCACTTATTACTCTTCGAGCATACTTTGTGCATAGGTACACCTCTATTTTACTGTCATGTTAAGATTCAGTGTAGTGTTTCATTGTAATGGAAGGATTTTTCTAAAGAGAGGGGGGGGATCAAGAGAGCAGATGGGCGTTGGTCGCTCAGCGCAAAAACCAGCTTCAAGAAGGAAAAGTACTGGGAATATGGCCAGAGGGTTATGCTGACTTGTTTTTCACTTCGAGGGGCTTCACTATTTTTGTGTGCCTTTTGGTACCAGACACCGTCTCCGTCAGGATAAAGGGGCATGCTGACTTGTTTTTCACTTCAAGGGGCTTCACTACGCAATTCTTATTTTTGTGTGCCTCCTGGTACCAGGTGTCGTCATCATCAGGACCAAATGCAAAACAACACCGCGTCCCGTGGAAAGGTGTGTGTGCTGAAACTAATCACTTCTGTATACACTGCTTACACGTAAGCCGCTTTGGGCAAGGACGCTCAATTAGTATATAAGGGAAGGTTCCGCCTCAGTTTCTTTGGAGGCTCAACCGTGGGGACAGCGCAGCACCGCCCGGTAAATGAAAGACTAAAAGGGTTGATCCTTTGACAAGACTGACAAGCGGGCCCCCTCAGTCTACTGGTCTGGGATGATGGCTCTGGGTCTTTTGATGTATGTTACTGTATGTATGTATGTTATTGTAAGTATAAGTTTGTCTCTTTGTCTATAACCCATTCATATGTCAAGACTGACAAGTGGGCCCCCTCAGTCTACTGGTCTGGGGTGATGGCTCTGGGTCTTTTGATGTATGTTACTGTATGTATGTATGTTATTGTTTGTCTCTTTATTTCTATAACCCATTCATATGTATTTAAATGTTATAATTGATTAAGTAAACAAAATAGAAGTATTGGACCTCTTCTCTCTGATTCTTTGCCTACTTATGTTCTAATCCCTTGAACCATTTTCCCGTAATAAAACATTTTGGCGTCACTTGCAGGATTTTGGGGAATCTGGTAAAATATTGAACTATTGAGTGAGGCAAAAAGAAATCAGAGATGTCTAAGAAAAAGGATAAAAACCCTGGCACGGTTCCTTTACCTCTTCCCGGCTGGGAGGAAACGGTATGGGAAGACTGCGCTAGAGAATTGAGACATGGGGGGGGATTAGCACAATATTGGCAAAGTTTAGGCCCCCCAACACCAGTGAATGTACGAGCTGCGCTTAAGAAATGTCAAGTGTCTGCAAAAGAACCCATAACGGGCTTGCAGACGCGGGGGTGGGTTTTACTAACGGCAGTTAGATGTCTGGACAGCTTGGGAGACGAAAAGGGAGATTAAGAAAATGCAAATGGAAAAATTTGCGAGCAGCTAGCAGTACACGTAGCAATGTATAAAGAGAATGCCATATAGAATAAGCAACGATCGCTCAGTGTTATAGTGTGTGGTGGCGCAGTAGTTAGCACTTATGCCATGATTCGAGTTTATTTGTGATTTATGTTGAAGCTTACATGTTGTTTGTTTTGAGTTAATATTCTCAATGGCAGTTTAGTCTTTTTGACGAGAGTGCCGTCTTGCTGTAGTATCGAACCGCGTGATTTCTTGATAGTTGGATTTGCCCTAATTGGCGCAGGAATGGATCGCCACGGAAGCAATTCCTCGTTGTCACCGAGTCATTTCGCCAATGGAGTCTCCTTGACCTAGAAACCAGCGCCGTTTCGAGCTGAGTAGAATCGTGTTAGAGTTAACATCCGTTAACGTCATGAGAGGCTGTTTTATATTATAGTCTGATAAGTAAAGCAGCCTTCAGAAAAATGTAGGAGGATAGCACCAAAAAGAATAACAAGCGTTGAGAAGAATATAATGCGCGAAAAAGAAAAAGTGCACTGTATTTAACATCAAAGGTACCTGGCGCTCGCTAATGTTTGTGTATATGAATATGTCTGTGCTGAACTTATTCAATGTGTGTGCCTGTATACTATGTGTATGCCTGAGCATTAATTGTTCTCTGTGTGTGTGTAAATATGTTTGTGCTAAAAATGTGTGAGCGTGCCTGTTGTTTGTTCTGTGGGTGCGTACGTGTGTTTGGGAGTAAGAAAGCAAAAACATGGAGACTTCTGGGTAATGTAGTTCAACTATGATTTGCTGAAGCTGCCGTGTGCATATAAACGTCCAGAGCTCTGAGTAAATATGGGTTAAAATAAATGTGAGTATGAGTAACATTTGATAAAATGAAGAATGCAATCACCTTTAGTAATAAGTGATAATAAGTAACAAAACTGAGGTAAAGTTGAATGTGTTAAAACAATGGTTTTGGGTGATTTTGTGTATGTTATATAGTGTATTAGAGGGATCCCTATGTGTGTGTATGTTAAATAGGTTTCAGTGTGCTTAAAAGAATGTGTAAAAATATGTGTTGTTTGCAAGAATGAAATAATTGGTATTATTGTGAATGTAAATGTTGAGATTAAAAGAGCTCTTAATTCTAAATTAAAAAAAAAGATTTGAACAGGTGGTGTAAAAAGGTCTCCAGATTAAGCATATTATATGAGCACCCCTTTTATTTGAGTACTGGCCAAACTCTGATAAAAGGGAGGATTTTAATTAAAATGAGTAAATTTCGATTGAAGGAGACATTCTTTTACCAAAATGAAGCAGGTTATTGGTAATACTCCTTTCAAAGCCTATGTTGATTAGTGCTGCTTAGAAAACAAAATTTACTGTATATTGGAGAGGCAGAGCACAAGGAAAGCTGCTATAATGTGAGGGTTACTTGTATGTGGTAATGAAGGTAAGTGTAAGTGACAATATGGTGTGCATTTGTTTGGTGATGGTCAAATGCGACAATGGGTATGAAGAATGGCATGTGGCAGTATAAAAACAGCCAATGCCAAACTGTAAGTGAAAGAAAGGGAATAAGGAGGGTTAACTAAGAGGAAAACAGACTGTACTCTTTGGAGTCAACATTCTGAAAAACGTGTAATAAAACATCTGGAAGATAACAATGAAAGAATGTGCAAGATCAACTGTCTTTGACAGAAGGTTATGGGGAAAAGAAATCAGTGTATATAATTGAAGTAGATTTGAAGTATTTTCTTAGTTTACCTGACAAACAAGTGGGTTCTTCATTCTAAATATGGGTAGAAATGTGCAAATTTCTTAGAGGGCTTTATAGTAAATAAAGACACATTTTGCATTATAGGGCATTTTGATATATTGATTTCTTTCCTCATTTCCTTTGTGTGTAATATTGACATGTTTGTGTGAAATACAGTGGAATATTGGGATCACAGCAAAACTAATGGAAGGCTCACTTTTATACATGTATAGAAACTTTAAAAATGAACACCTTGTGTAAAAAGAAAAATGTTTTTAGGACTTTGCATAACTGAACAATGGTTTGTGATTAGATACATGGGGGAAGAAGTGTGGAGCCTAACCTTTTTGTTATTCAATGTCACCAAGGAAAAGATTGAGAATTTACCCGTCTAGATTGTGGATTTCTTTCTTGACTCTATGACATCTGCCTACTTGGGTCCTTTTTGCTTGGGATGTTGGACCCCAACATCTGCTTTGGTCCTTATTAGAGAAGAAAATCTGTCACACTTTTACTCTGCAGGGCTCAATGTTCTTGCTGGAGCCTGCTTTGACTGTCCACTTGTTTGACAAATGGCAACATCTTTTGGGTTAAAAGTATCTGAACTGTGAAAGATATAGAAGGGAAAGCTAATTATTTGTAGACAAAGTAGAATATAGGGATTCCCAAATAATATGTATTTAATGAATGTTTGTATTAATGGGAATACTATATAATTTGTATTTTTAGATAAATGTTTTGATATGCCTTCTGATATTTTGTATGAGATAATAAGTCACCTTTAAGGACCAATTATTTGAATATTTGTAAAGTTAATCAGAATTGAATCTAATCTAACATAAGGGATCTATTAGAGATTGTTAAGTGATTGTCATTGAAGGGACAATGCACTATTACTAGTCAGGGTCAGTCCAGTTTAGATATTCTAGGTTATTGATTGTAGTGTTATAGCAAATAATGTAGAGCTTTACATTTAGGTACATTTAATTAATTGAAAAGAATAATAGGAAGCATATGGGATGACACACATGACTAGTACTTTGGGGATAAGGGACACATACTATAGGTCAGGACATCTATAGCTTTTAGAAGAGGATAAAACAGTTTAGGCTAGCATGTTGATGGTGATACAGGTCAAATGATTAACATCATGGCTTGATGAGTATATATGTTATGGAAATCAGTGAAATGAAGTAATAATTTGGCCCATAGGAGATGGAGTGTCCTATACATACAGAGTGTGAGGTCCGTGAATTAAAAAGCCCAAATGAAGTTTGAAGATCTCTGAAGATATGAATAAGCTTGGGTACAACCCTTGAAATTGAAATAGAAATAAATGTGACCTCAAAAATGACCCAGTGATTTGCATTTTGGAAGTAGTGCTGACATCTTCCGAAGGGAGGATTGACACCTACTGTCCACAAGATGGTTGCATTAATGTGATAAAGGTGGCTCAAGGTTGAGACCACAGCTGGGTGTATATTTGGGCAATTTTATGAATGAGTGTATTAAGATGTGAGCCTGGTGAGGTGTGTAAGGACTTTATCTCCGACTATCATTGTGCACAGCGGTGGCAACCTAAAACTGAGAACTTTTGAGTTATTTAAGATAAATATTTATGCCATCTGTATCATCACCAATAATATTAATTAGTATTAACTTTATTTGAACCTGGGTATTATGGGGGTTCATGTTAGTGAAGCAGAAATTACTCTCTTAATAGTACGTTGTTGCTTGTTACTAGTTTCCTAATTAGTTATTACTAGAGTTGCTGTCAAACAGGTGTGCACCCAATTTCTTGAACCATGGACACCTTCAGTTAAAGATTTTTATTCTTTTCTTAATGACAATGTGGATGATGAAATACCAAATCAGAAGAAACTCCTTGGGTGAAGTGCTAGTAACCGCTCCCCAGGGAGGTGACCCTCTACGTGCAAAGTACCTGGGTTGAAGAAAAATTGTAATTTCACTGGAAAAATATTTCTCCAAGCGAAGAAAAAGCATTTATTATGGACAATTGTTCTATTATTATTGCTTTAATGACTATATTTAACTGTTATGTACTTTGTGCTTTACGAAAAATTGCAATCAGAACAAGAAGGGCAAGAGCGCTGGGTTTGCGCTGAGCGAGGGGCCGAATGTAATGGAAGGATTTTTCTAAAGAGAGGGGGGGATCAAGAGAGCAGATGGGCGTTGGTCGCTCAGCGCAAAAACCAGCTTCAAGAAGGAAAAGTACTGGGAATATGGCCAGAGGGTCATGCTGACTTGTTTTTCACTTCAAGGGGCTTCACTACGCAATTCTTATTTTTGTGTGCCTCCTGGTACCAGGTGTCGTCATCATCAGGACCAAATGCAAAACAACACCGCGTCCCGTGGAAAGGTGTGTGTGCTGAAACTAATCACTTCTGTATACACTGCTTACACGTAAGCCGCTTTGGGCAAGGACGCTCAATTAGTATATAAGGGAAGGTTCCGCCCTCAGTTTCTTTGGAGGCTCAACCGTGGGGACAGCGCACCGCCCGTAAATGAAAGGCTAAAAGGGTTGATCCTTTGACAAGACTGACAAGTGGGCCCCCTCAGTCTACTGGTCTGGGGTGATGGCTCTGGGTCTTTTGATGTATGTTACTGTATGTATGTATGTTATTGTTTGTCTCTTTATTTCTATAACCCATTCATATGTATTTAAATGTTATAATTGATTAAGTAAACAAAATAGAAGTATTGGACCTCTTCTCTCTGATTCTTTGCCTACTTATGTTCTAATCCCTTGAACCATTTTCCCGTAACAAAACATTCATCAAGCATTGTTCAGGCCTAAAACAGTACCAGTACCTATGATATATAGGCTATTATAATATAAAGGCCAAAGTGTCGTTGATTCAGGCATAACTGATAATTTGGACATGGTAGCCTCTGGCTGATTCTGTTCTAAAACTTGCAAGACTATTTACTGTTATCTGCAAATATCACTGTGTTTAGGTTGGCAAACAACCGTGGTATTGAGACATACTTCATTGCAGGATGATATGTTGACATGCCTTACTTCTCAAAACTGACACATGTCAATGCTAATGAGAAACATCAATTTAACTAAATGAATTCCCTAGATTTGCATATAGTCACTACTGTACCTTCCCTACTTTATATATGTAAGATGTGTTTAGAGTGAGTTGCCCTTAAATGACTTCATCTGAAAAGGTAATATGAATGTCACTGAACACCCCAATAACATCTATGGAACATCAATATAGCACTTTAGAGTCAAAATGCTTTTTCCACCAAGCTTATAAGGTATTAATGGGAACACGTCTGACAATTCTCCAGGCTCTAGCACTTTCACAGTTTGCATTTTTTCAAGCACATTGCTTCTGAGATGTTCAACAATCCAAGCATTTAAGCGTTTCACAATGAAAACAAGAGTGCCCTTTACTCCAATGATTTGTATCATCAACTCTTCAAAATCTGTCAACCCACTTGTTGAACCACTAGCCAAGATCATTCCAATAGCATACTTTGTGCCACTCTAACACACAGTGTTCACTATTTGGACACGTGCCTCACCAGGGAGTGTAGCTTCCAGCGCTTGACGAATATCATCTCTTAATACAGAAACATCCAGTTGACAGTTTTGTTGCCACTAAGACAGGTTTCATACTGGGTTTATACTGGTTTTAAGCAACCATCAACTGATGCTTCTTCAACAGTGAAGTTCTGAAGCTATGAATATGCCTGACAACTTGATTAAGGAAGCGGTGTTTTGCTTCAAATAGTGATGTTTTGGGATGAGTTTTTCCTGTGGGAAAACGTGCAGAAACCTGTGCCTGTGTCCAGAAATCTAGCTATCAAGATAGCAAATGGTCTCTTCAGTGTGAACATGACTTCCAACAAGCTCAGTGATGTCTTTGAGCACTTGAAAAATTTCCCATACTGGTTCACCCTCAGGGATTTTTGATCCAGCCATAAGAGACAGGAGCCGCAGCAAGGACCAGTTTTCATGAGCATTTCCTCCAACACCTTTTTGTCCTGCATAATTCCTGCATGTGGTGTATCTGTCTTGTCTGTCCATTTGTAAGGGAACTCTTTGTCTTTGTTGAGCTCATCAACAGTAAAGAATTTCTTCATGATCCACACTTGAAGACACAGAGCCAGTTCTAGAGGGACTATACCTTCAAACTGATCATGTAATCCATCAAGTGGGAAGCCAAATAAAACACTAAATTAGTTCAATTTCTCTGTCCGTGCACACTGTTTCTTGACACCTCAGACATGAGTCAATGAAGTATTCATCTGCACAGTCTTGACTTGCATTTTGTGCTGTTGTATAGTTCTTGGTTCAAAGGCTCCTGTCCTGACTTCTCCTACTTGAAGCTCTGACTGTTGACCCAGACAAAATGTACAAACATAAGAACTAGAGAAGCTTTCGGTGAATCCGACAGTGTGCCCCAAGATTATCTGCGACAACACAGAATATAGTGGCCTTGATTTTTTTTTTTTTTTTTTTTTTTGGCCTAATGCTGGGACATAGAGGCCCTCTTCTTCCAGGCTTACAAGATCTTTGAACAGTGGCTGCAGCACAGTACTGTAACCAAATCGTTTAATATCCTCAGCCTTGCAAAGAACTGCCAAGGAAAACGGAGGTCAATGAAGATCTGAGCAGTGCAGGAATATCTACTAGCACCCAGTACACAGCTTTGATTTTGTGTTTTTCCTTAATGTGCCTGGAGGATTGCATATCTCAAAGTTATCAACATAGAGAATAAGAGCAATGGTAGGATTATTACGAGTAAACAACTTGTTTGTTTTATAATACATTCCATCAGAAAATGACCTGTACTTTGAATGTCTCCCTTACACAGGATTAAATCATGGATCTCTTTCCTACTCAGAAGATGAAGAAATGTTTCCAGAATAGGAATATACTGTAAGCTATTGCCTTCTTCCCTACTAAGTACATATTCTATTGGTTCCACCATAGCAAAGTGCTCCTTAAAATATGCCCTTCTGTTGTAGGCACAAGACCGTGGACCACTGCTCCTCAGAGCAGAGGTAAAGGGGTTGGTATCACAAATCTCTGTCACCATATCTGACGTAATAGACTCATCAATCTTACAATTGTGCTTGTTCAGACAAGACTGTAAAATGGCCTTTGTGTTGGGACCAGATGCTGACTGAGAAATAATATTTAATTCTTCAATAACCTCAAATTTCTTTCAGTTGGGTTTGGCAATTCTTTCACATTATCAACTTGAAAATCACCAGTATCAGACTGTTCACCATCCTGATAAACAGAGTCACTGTAATCGCCTGTATTAGGAAAACTTTCATTCATTGTTAGCAGGTTGTCTTTGAAGTCCTGCAGTGAGTGAGGAGTGTGCATACAAGTTTTAGGAGAGGAAAATGTCCCATAAATGTTAGTTTTGAAATTGCAGTTTTTTACAGTCTCATGTTTTTTTTCAGATGTTGACCAAGGTGTTCAAAAAACTCTCTCTCTGTGACTATTGTATGGTCATTGCAGAACGGGCAAGTAAAAGAGACATTTTCCACACATTTTAAACTTTTCTTGATAAATGTGACCTGAGACTACAACATGCACTGATTACAGCACATTGCCGCACCTGAGACTACCCCAACTTTTAAAGGAACAAAAACAGCCGAAGTTAAAACAAGGCAGAGGTTAACCACTGTGATTATGGTGTAATGTTTTAACAACACTGTTTTGGAGGAGGTGGCAAATTTACATATTTTGCATTCCCACTACATTTTGTTAGATCTAAGCCAGCTGCCGAGTACTAATGAACTGAGAAATACCTTTGCATAACCTGTTTTAAGTTTTTAAGTAGAAAAAAACAGGAGAAAAATCTAAAATTGACAAACCAATAAGTAACTTTAACTGTATGAGACATGAACAATCACTGTGCCACTGTGTTCCCATGTTTAATAACGTGCTTTAAATCCTATCATCATGAAAATGATATCACGTATACTTCCCAGTATGTTAATTATTCAGAGAGCTGTACTGTAATATCATGATTGTTTGTCTCATACAAGATGCTGCTGCGCCGTGCGCGACCTTCGATGAAATAATTTATTGTAGCAGTACTGTCTCTTTCAAACGTACTAACCTCCAATTCCTGTCCTTACTTTTCTTTCCCCAAATACCCAATTGCCACACAATCAGCTCTGTAATAGATGTTAAGCCATCTGTAAGCTTACAATGACGATTCTTCAAAACTTTTAAGAAACATTGAAATATCTTCATAGTACGTATTTAATTATTCTATCCTTCTATCCTACCAGTGTCGCGCCAGCCTCGGCAAATATACAGCGTGAGGCAGGAACAATACATGAACTTGCTAGTGCTGCGGCACTGTGTCCTCACATGTTTAATTATTAACAATACAGATTATTTAAATGAAGTTAAAGTTTTATCTGTATAATCAACATATTTTGCTGCATTTCATATTACAAATGATATCGTCATCATAGCTTTATAAAGTGGCACAGGTTGTGCAATATTATAACTGTAGGGCAAGTTTACAGTGGGGTGCTTGTACTTATAAGTATTAACAGTTCTACAAGGAGCAATTGATTGAGTGCATTTAAAGTTCTTGGGATGAAACTGTTTCTGAACCGCGAGGTCCGTACAGGAAAGGCTTTAAAACATTTTGCTATGGCTGAGGCAGCGTGGGCTTGATGCTGTATACCGATAATTTTCTGTCCGATCAGCTGTTGCTGTAATTCCCCACTCAGATACAATAATATTAATACTCCGAGTAGTGCAGTGAGAGTAATATGGAAAAAGATGATCCATTGTGGCAACCCTTAAAGGGAGCAGCTGAAAGAAGAAAAAGAAGAAGTGAGAGTAACAACGCTAAAGCAGTTATGGTATTTGGAATACTATGGCTGTTCCCTGGACCATTATATTGTTACAAGTTAATTACAATCAGATGCATTACACTAATAAACAATATGTTGTTAGTTTCTGTGTATTTATAAAGCCGCGTCAGAAAAATAAAGAGTAACCACACAGGAACAGTAGCACTGCTTTGACGCTGGGTGCCGCCAGTCTGCAAAACCAAGCGGAGAACTTGCGTACGACAAGGCATGAGGTACCGTGGAAAAATGCGTGGCTTTACGCCAAGTGTAGGTTTTATACATCGCGATTTGAACATGGAAAAGTTCTTACGTAACATTTCTGTGCGTACGCACCGTTTATACATGAGCATCCTGGTGATCAGCGTCAGTTTATCTTAATAAACTGACGATGCTGAAGTCCCCTCACTCGAATAAAGTTAACAAGGTTTACAACTGGCTTCACTACGTAGTCAAGCTGCAATACGGATTTACAAAGTGCTTCCTGGTGGATTAGGCAGTGTAAGAAAATTACCTCCTGCTCAGTGTTGTCCTCCTTCACCCTCTCCTGGATTCTTTTGAGCAACCCAAAGTTTTTTCCAGTCCGATTTGGTGATCCATCTGTGGTAACGTTGGCGAGCGTACTCCAAGGTAGCTTGTGCCTATTGATGACCCCCGACACGTTGTCATACAAGTCCTCTCCCCGCATTTTCCCCTTTAGGGATTCCATAGCCAAAAACTCCTCCGTTATCCTAAAATTGTCATTAATCCCTCTGATAAAAATTAAAAGCTGAGCGGTGTTCTTTATGTCATTACTTTCGTCCAGTGCCAAGGAATATAATGTAAATGACTCCGCTTTTTTGTTTAACTTGCTAGCTAAGTCTTCATCAATTAGCTCAACATGGCGAGTCACTGTCCTGCGTGGTAAGCTAATTTTTTCAAATTTATTCTTGCTCTCAGGACACAAGATACCTGCTGTCTCTACCATGCACTCTTTGAGAAACTCCCCTTCGGAGAAAGGCTTGCTGGTCTTGCTAATTTGAATGCCAGCACATAACTTGCCTTCATGCTTGATTCTTGGATGGCAGTTTGTTGGAAAAAGGTGTTTTGTTGAGCCTGCAAACTAGCTGCCAACCTCGGAGCGGTAGCTGTCCGTTCTTGCGTTGACTGGTTGTTAGCATAATTAGCATGCTTGGTGGAAAAGTGACGGCTGATGTTGTATTCCTTTAAAACCGCAACGATTTCTTGACAAATAAGACATACAGCCTTTGACCGGACTTCATTGAAAAAGTATTTAATTGTCCATTCCGTATTAAACACTCGGCATTCACTGTCAACTTCTCTTTTCTTTGGCCCACTCATTGTTGCAGATGGGTTCAGAGCAGTAGCAGAGTAATAACAGTGAGTAACCTAGGCTCTGCAAAATCAAGTCAATGTATCATGGCACCTAATGCGCCACCTGGTGGAACGCCAGGCATTACAGGACAAGGTCAAATGAATGCAGTCATAATTAGGATATGATTTGATTTGGACAATTTTGTACCAGTCTTCGGTGGGCCGGATTAAAAAGACCAACGGGCTGAAAGTGGCACGCGGGCCGTAGTTTGCCCACCCCTGGGTTAGACGAACTTGAATTACGTTTTTCAATAAATGAAGAAAAGAATTTGAGTTTAGATTACTTACAAGTCTAAGCTAAAGTACGTACTAATCTAGTTCTTTCACGTCAACACGTTAAAATGTTTTCAAATTAAAAAGTTTAATAAAATCATTTAAACTTGAATTTTTAACCTAATAGCATGCATTTGATTAAGTGATGGTTAGAGATCCCTTGAATCCCTTAACAGTGTTCTTAAGCAAACAATCAACACAGAAGTACAACTCCTTTGACAGATTCTGCCCAGAGAAAGATGGATATTCTGGCATGTACAAAAAAGTGAATGTTACCGTTTTACATCTGTGACTTTGATACTACTAAAAACTACAACTAAAAACATAACCTGTTCAATGGAGCATCGTGACTTTGTCGACATTGGTGCAAATCATGTCCTTTCCCCTGCCCTACCCATAATCTGGAAATGTTACACATCAGCAAGGCAATCACAAAATTGTGACAAACTGCATTTCTCCCTGCAAAAACAACGCATATTGGGTGCCTACACAGGCAGAAATCGGTAACCAACATAAAAGAGGCAATTCACAGAATCGCAGATAGGGCAATCTAATTTAAACAACTGGTATTTCTAAACAAATGATAAGACACATGTTAGTGGAACTGTAAGATATCCATCTTCTTCCCTTCTGCGGTGTTGTGCCTAATTTAAAAATTGCCTCTGCTGTTCCGCGAATATGCCTAATATTCTTATTAATACAGTCCTAATTTGGGGTTCTGTAATGGAATAAGACAACAATTTGACTTGCCTATTGTTCATGGCTGTTACTACAGTACTGTCAATAGTACATGTAGCTTCTAGCTTAGTTTCTGTTTTCCCCTCTTGCTATTACATATTTAGGTAGCTTGCTGTGTGTGGCACTTGTAACTACACTCATTCCAACAGATGTTTACTTAGCTTCTTTTCACTTCTTGTAAGTTGCTTTGGGTAAAAGCCTCTGTTAAATGAGCAAGTGTATTACAGAATTTCCCTAATATCTGACTATGTGAATGGAACGCTCCCACTTACTTTTGGAAAAACCAGGCACCGTCCATAATCATAAGACAGACGGACAAATGAAAACACACACATGCAGCAAATAGGTGCTAAAGTGTTCAAGTGCTTTTATTTAAAAAAAAAAAAAATCAAAAGGTGGAGTAGATCAAAACATTCTTCAAATAGATAATCCATAAATGGGAGGGTAAAAAAAATCCATCAAGTAAATGAGCCATAAAAAGGTTAAAATCCAAAGCAGTTCTTTAAAACTGACGAGCCCCAATGCATCTATCTAAAAGCTACATCTCCTCCACTTACCCTGGCTGGGCTTTTACAGCCAGAAAAGATGTCTTCCTGACAGGTACAGTCAACCGAATCCTGGCTTGGGTCCTGATTGTCTGGCCCTCGGTATCTATATGGCACTGGACCGTCAGCGTTTGTGGGGGACACCACACATTTGGTTGCTCCTACACCCCAGCAATCGCTTTGTTGGAGCGTCCCTTCCTCAACCTCCAGCAGCCCAGAGGCCCACACCAGACCATCTGCCTTCCTCCCATTTTGCTGGGGCTTTCACTGATCCTGTCTCACACTCTTTCTTCTTTTACACTCTATTTCTTTCCATCTCGTCTCTGTCCTTCCTTGTCCCTTACAGGCTGCTTATATTTTGCTTAATTGGCGGGAGTGCAAGAAGTCGTCACCTCCAAGATGTGAATGAGGCACCTGACTGACACTTGCATTCCCACGTGTATGCGCAATCAGTCAGGCACCACAACCAACCCTGGTATGAAGCGCGTTTGCACACCCCTGCACCCAGTTTCGAGCCTGCACATGCTCGAGCGCAATTATTTATTTAAAACTTGCCCAACATAGATTACTTATCACAGAAACAATTGGGATGTTCTTTTATAAAGCACAGGGTAAAACTGTCAACATGGTCTGTAGTTATTGTTTGTTTCTTGTATTGCGTTCATATTATTTTAACGTAGTGGCACTTTACTGCAACATACACTAAACATACTGTACATTAACAAGGTCTGTTACTTCATATATTTCACTTCTTTGCCATTCATAGCAGTTGGTAGGTTGACAATTCTGCTATAATTACAATATGAAAAAGAAATCTTTTCACAGCATCAATAATGTGAGTCAGAAAGAAGTTTTTCAAATACTCCGTTTAAATATCAATGTATCCTGCATCTCATTCTTAAGATATGAGATGCTGTGCATATAATTACAAATGTTAAGGACAAATATCCAGGGTCTCAAGTTTGAACTGCGTAAGTTACGAGGTGTACCTTTTTTAAATTTGTGCATGAAAGAAATAAACATTTGTGTTTTTGGCATGTAATTAATTATAAAACAATATAAGGTTCATTGCATGTAGGATAATGTTCAACATCTCTCAAAGTAACAACTAGAACAATTAAATTTTGAACACTTATCACGGGTTCATATACTTTTTTGATATCATTAATACTGCAAAAACGGAATACAATTCTGACTTCATCATATCACGCTTCTAGTACACTCTGAAAAGTAAAGGTGCTGAAATGATTCTTATAGCGAGTCTATAGTGGAACCATTTTGCTTCCCAAATTAACCATCCACATGAAGGTTCCAGAAAGAACCTTTGTTTATTTAGATCCGTAACAGGCAAGTTCATGACTTGAAAAAGATTTTTGCGGCATACAATAACAGAGGACACATTCAGGTTTTCTTAATTTCTCAGTAGCCTACTATACGTTAAAATTTCTGTTTAGTCCACGTATTACGAATCTTTCCAAATATCAAAGATTCAACTTCATACTCAAAGAATCCTTCTTGGAATGAAATGAATGTTTGTAAACAGTAGTTTTACGAAGAATCACACAAGTGTTAAGGTACTATCTCCAGGGGTACATTTTGCGCAATGAAATAATTACTACACAAAGTTCACATGGATTTCACTGATGAACTGTTTCAGCCTTCACTCAGTCACAAACTTTATTCCACTCTGTCTCCATTTCCTTGGTCACAACTGCTGCTGTGCTGCTCCTCTTTTGAATGGTGTCGATGATTGTGCTGATATGAAGGCTGTTGCCCTCTGCTTCTCAGACTTGTGGTCCAGCTTAATCGGCTGTTCAGTGCTCAACTCAAAAGGGTTTCAAAATTTTGCTGTGAACGTGGGCAATTCCACTATCTGAGATTGCATGAGTTTGCTGTAGATCGTCCAGAACAGACCCCTGGTTTGGCTGATTGGAAATTGCAAATAAACTTTCCAGCATGGAGTTGAGGGGGTTATTAAAACTACTGGGTTCAGTAATGTTGCATTGGTTGCTCTGAACGTTTGCTTGCATACATGTGTCATGTTGTGTATGAACTATATTGGTTTCATCATGCAGGTCTTCTACCAGTTTCATGTGGGTAACATATCGGTTTCATGTATGAACTCTGCTGGAATTACTGTACGTGTATGCTATATCGATTTCACGTACAAAAGATACATTCTTAAAAATATAGGTGCCAGAGTGGTTCTCCAGAGCAGTCATGGTGTCCAAATGGCCCATCCAAAGGAAGGTTCCAAAAAGAAACTTTTATTTGGATCTGTAACAGTCTCCATGCATTGTAACCATACAGTACATAGATAGTAACAGATTTGTGAAATGCCAATAAGTCATGATTTTTAAAAGGACATTTGCAGCATGAGTACAGCTACACAAGTCCTAGTTTTCTTAATCTGTGTGTATTCTGCTAGATAGCCTACCATACAGTGAAGGTTTTGTTTCTCTACAGATTAGGAAGTTTTTCAAAGCACAAAGAACCAACTTAATATACTGAGATTCCTTCCCAGAATGACGCAATAGGACTATGAGGAACCACACAACCCAGTAAAGAACCATAGAATGCCATTAAAGAACCATTATTTTTAAAAGTGTACTGGTTATAAGTACGCACCCTGACGGAGCTTTGTGTGTGAAATATATTGGTTCTGCTTTCAAACTCTAACGGTTATTTATGCAATCTTCAGAGACAGTGGAAGGGGCAAGAAACAAGAAGTCAAGGGCCATTAGAGTCATTTCAAGAGCATGTCTAAGAGCCTTTCTTTCTCTTGCTACCGAACAACAGTTGAGCTTATGAAAAATCTGATTAGTTAGGCAGCCTTGGTTATGAGATGTACGTACAACCCGCTGGAGACAGTAGTTGAGAAAAGAATGAAGACAAAACTGAGTGCCATTGTGCTCAATGCTGCACATCCTGTCCATGACACACTATCCAGAAAGGGGTGTTAAGTGAGCACCAGTATAATTTCCTTATACCAACTGCAACACGCGTTTGTTATGTCTCACTTGGAGTTAGAAATTGTGTGATATATATATATAATATATATAATATATAATATATATGGTCAAAAAAATTAAAGGAACACTTTGAAAACACATCAGGTCTCAATGGGAAAAAGAAATCCTCCTGGATATCTATACTGATATAGACTGGGTAATGTGTTAGGAACAAAAGGATGCCACATCGTTTGATGGAAATGAAAATGATCAACATACAGAGCCCTGAATTCAAAGACGCCCCAAAAATCAGAGTGAAATAATTATGTGGCAGGCTAGTCCATTTTGCCAAAATTTAATTGCAGCAACTCAAAATTGTACGCAGCACTTTGTATGGCCCCTGTGTTCTTGTATACATGCCTGACAACATCGGTGCATGCTTCTAATGAGATGACAGATGGTGTTGTGGGGATCTCCTCCCAGATCTGGACCAGGGCATCACTGAGCTCCTGGACAGTCTGAGGTGCAACCTGGTGGCATTGGATGGACCAAAACATAATGTCCCAGAGGTGTTCTATTGGATTTAGGTCAGTAAAGTGTGGTGGCCAGTCAATGGTATCAATTCCTTAATCCTCCAGGAACTGCCTGCATGCTCTCACCACATGAGGCCAGGAATTGTCGTGCACCAGGAGCCACTGTACCAGCATAGGGTCTGACAATGGGTCCAAGGATTTCATCCTGATACCTAATGGCAGCCAAGGTGCCTTTGTCAAGCCTGTAGCGGTCTGTGTGACCCTCCATGGATATGCCTCCCCAGACAATAATTAACCCACCACCAAACTGCTCATGCTGAATGATGTTACAGGCAGCATAATGTTCTCCATGGCTTCTCCAGACCCTTTCACTTCTGTCACGTGCTCAGGGTGAACCTGCTCTCATCTGTAAAAAGCACAGGGCACCAGTGGTGCATCTGCCAATTCTGGTATTCTATGGCGAATGCCAATCGAGCTGCATGCTGCTGGGCAGTGAGCTCAGGGCCCATTAGAGGACATGGGGCCCTTGGGTCACCCTCATGAAGTCTTTCTGGTTGTTTGGTCAGAGACATTCACACCAGTGGCCTGCTGGAGGTCATTTTGTAGGGCTCTGGCAGTGCTCATCCTGTTCCTCCTTGCCCAAAGGAGCAGATACCGGTCCTGCTGATGGGTTATGGACCTTCTATGGCCCTCTCCAGCTCTCCTAGAGTAACTGCTTGTCTCCTAGAATCTCCTCCATGCCCTTGAGACTGTGCAGGGAGACACAGCAAACCCTCTGGAAATGGTACGTATTGATGTGCCATCCTGGAGAAGTTGGACTACCTCTGCAACCTCTGTAGGGTCCAGGTATCGCCTCGTGCTACCAGTAGTGACACTGACTGTAGCCAAATGCAAAACTAGTGAAGAAACAGTCAGAAAAGATGAGGAGGGAAAAATGTCAGTGGTCTCCACCTGTTAAACCATTCCTGTTTTGGGGGTCATCTCATTGTTGCCCCTCTAGTGCATCTGTTGTTAATTTCATTAACACCACAGCAGCTGAAACTGATTAACAACCCCCTCTGCTACTTAACTGACCAGATTAATATCCCATAAGTTTCATTGACTTTATGCTATACTCTGATTAAAAAGTATTCCTTTAATTCTTTTGAGCAGTATATATATGCTTTATAATATAATACCATATACAGCCCAAGGGAGTCTGAACTCCGCCTTCCACTGGTGGCTTTACCTGCCTCTACACCTGTTAACGTTTCAGAAAACAGTGTTCAAAAGTAAACTGCAAGTGGGTGGTAGTGGAAAGTGTTGCTTAGAATGGTGTGTAGATTTTTCACAGTAAGTACACGTGTAATCTGATGGTTGAGTAATACTGAATGGATTTGTAACATTATAAACTGAGCAGAAGGAGGGCATGCAGAAGCTGACTAAGCACATCTAGTATAGCAGCTCGTATTTGATTAAAATGTTTGAAAGGAAAAGCAGTATGTTCCTTGCAAAATCGAGACTAGCCGTCTGTTGTAACATTTTTAGAGCACCCCAGCTGCAGTGATATACTCTGAACAGTAGAGGGCAGGCATCTGTTAATTTTGATTAGACGCAAAAAAGAAGTGTACAGGAAGTTCAGTGTACAGTACAGTTGCCTGGAGCATATTTCTTTTTTTTGTTGGACTGGATTCACTGGATTTTCTTCTGTTTGAAGGCTGCATTTCATTCATTTTTTTTTCTGGGCTGTGATTTGTCTCACACTGCCACGGAAGACACCTTACCTTTCCCAGTGTGAGCAACATTCCGGTTCTGGGAGGGCCGCAGGTTTTTGTTCCAACCCAGTTGCTTAATTTGAAACCAGTCTTTGGCAATAATGAATCTTATTTAATTTTATGGCTTGTTAGTGTTTTAACTCTGCTATGTCAGATGATTCTTATGCCTGGAAAGGAAATGTCTACAATATATCGCCTAAATGATTAAAACCCTAAAATGGGTAAGTAATTTTTAGTCCTTTTATTTGATATTTGATCAAACCAGATAGCTCACAAGGAAAATGCAGAGGTGTAAACAGAAAGAAGTTAGATGGAGACCTACTGGTTCCTTTGTCATTTCCATCTTTCTGTTAATAAGGAGCCATTAAAAGTGACTGTCAAAGTGAATGTGACCATTAAAGACTAAAGTAAGCAATTAAGGGTGGGAAATCGTAATAAGCAAGACCACTGAAGTGGAGCACAAAAATGCTGACATGGCAATAGTTGACTTCTCCTTAAGCAATTCGGTTTAGAATAAAATCACTGCATCCCCTGTGGCCGTCCAGTACTAACGTTGCCCACCCAGTTCTGTGTGTACATGGATTTTCTTCTGGGTATACTGATTGACCACAGGCATTGGCAGAGACGTGCATGTTAGGGCCAACCTGGAGGTGCCAGTTAACCTGTGCGTCTGAACCTGTGTGTGTGCAAATGTGAGAGAACTCTTGTAATGATTTGCCATGCTTTGATGGTCAGTTTCCTCATTGACTTCCGGTCTGAGTGAACGCCGGTGGGGCTGTTCACTGCTGTTCGCCGGTAACTAGACTGATGATTTTTAGCAAAGACTAGTGATTTTGCTGGCGATATTGCCCATATTGCTGATATCTCTGCGTGGCTGTGTATGAACTAGCTTCAGCCTAACCCTGTTTTGAAACTTACCTTTTCTGGACGCCTGAGCTGCTTGTGGCCTTGTCTGCAATGTGGACTGGTAGGAATTTCATGTGGTTTATGTTTGTTTGGTCTTTCCTGTCACTCCCTATCCAACCTGCGACGGGCCTCCTCCAATACTCGGCTCCTGAGCTTCTTTTACTGTATCTCTACCAGTCTGTGCCTCTGCTGTCTGTGCTACACTTCAACCCGGACATCATATTTCTCCCTCGTCAGAGATACATCCATCATAGGTCCCACTGGAAGTTCCGAATGGACACCTCAAAAGGTGGTCTAACTCTCAGCATCCTTCATGTAACACAAATAGGACTGTTGTCCAGATTGTGTTGGCCAGCCTAGCTTGGTCGGCTACCGCTGTTGCTAAATGCGACAGCACCGTTGTCAATTTCAGTCTACTGAACATCCGCTCACTCATGAACAAGGAGCATCTCATACATCATCTCCTCATTGACCATAAGTTTGACTTTCTCTGTTTAACCAAGACATGGAAACAATCTCAAGACTTTTCTCAACTTAATGAATCCACCCCCCCAGGGTTTGCTTGCACTTGTCAACCTTGGCCCCATGGCCGGGGAGTAGGTCTTGCGATAATTTATTGTGAGAAGTGGAAAGTCCTGCCATTGTCTGCACCTACTTTCAGTACTTTTGAATGTACTGGGTGTCAATTGTCTGGGCCTATTCCTACCATCATTGCAACTGTCTGCTGACCCCTAAATCTTGGTAGCTTTCTTACACATTTATCTACAATTTCTTCAAACATAATAATGTTGGGGTATTTTAATATACATATGGACAATATCAGTATCCCTCTTACTTGAGACTTATCTTGGCTTGAGAGTTTTGGATACCAGCAGAATACTGCTGTTTCCATCCATTCTAAAGGACATATCTTGGACCTGATCTGGTTTTATCCCTCTCTATCTTACAGCAGATGAACTCCCCATATCTGATCATTTTCTCCTTTCATTTAATGTTAAACTTACTGTTTCTATTATCAAGCTTCCCCGTCTCATATCTTTCCGTAATATTAAGGATATCAACTTGGATTTTCTTTCCTCTAGAATTGATTCCCACATGGACTTTTATAATCTGTCCGCTTTTGAAGAATTGGCCTCGCACTATAATACTGGTCTCCATGGTATTCTTAATTTCTTCGCTTCGTTAAAAACCAGATCTGTTTCCTTTTCTTTTTCTGTCCCCTGGTTTATGCCTGAATTTCGACTTCTGAAAGCCAAGGCTGGCAACTTAAATGGTTACATAAAAATTAGACTCTTTGTCCACAGAGATGCATAAACATCATGTACTTTATTACAAGGACTGTATAGCTCAAACCAAATCCAACTATTACACTCAGTTAATTTCTTCTAATAAAGGTAACGGCAAGTCATTGTTTTCGTTACTTAATAATATTACACAACTTCCAGACTCTTTACCATCTCACCTTTACTCAACTGCTTTTTATAATTCCCTTATGTCCTTTTTAATGAGAAAATCCAGAGGATACATCAGCATCTCGGTCCAGATTCTCTCAGTATTTCCTCTAAACTACACCCACCTATTCACTCATTTTTTTTCTTTCCAGCTTGCCACTTTGTCAGAAATCTCAGCTCTCTTCTGCAAATCTAAGCCATCTACTTATTAGCTGGACCCCCTTCCCACAATTTTGGTTAAAGCCTGCCTCCCCTCTCTGGTCCCTCTTATTTCTGCTATAATTAACTCTTCTCTCACTACTGGTACTGTTCCTTCACTTTTTAAAACTGCTGCAATAAACCAAATACTGAAAAAACCTGGTGCGGATCCTATTATTTTCAGTAATTTTCACCCTATTTCTTATCTGCCCTTCATCTCCAAAATTCTTGAAAAACAGTAGCTACCCAACTTCACTCGCACTTATCTCATAATTTATGGGAAAAGTTCGTTTGGTTTTTGTCCTCTCCACAGTACAGAAACGGTACTTGTTAAAATTACTAATGACCTCTTTATAGCTACTTACTATTCTCATTCTTCTTGACCTGAGTGCGGCCTTTGATACTATTTGTCGTACCACTCTCCTTAATAGATTATCTTCGATTGGCATTACCCAACACTCCACTAGATTGGTTCAGATCCAACCTCTCAGGCCGCACTCAGTTCATTCAGCTTAAAACGTTCGCATCCCAACCCACCCCTGTTATTTCAGGTGCTCTGTCCTGGGGCCTCTTCTGTTTATTATTTACCTTATTTCCCTTGGCAATATCTGTCATAAATAGAGGATTCATTTTCACTATTATGCTGATGACCCTCTGCTCTACCTTGCTGAAAAACCCACCACTTCTTTTTTCACCGCCTTTGCTTATTGATTGCATTGCTGAAATTAAATCCTGGTTTTCTTCAAATTTTCTTAAACTAAACGGTGACAAAGCTGAGGTTCTCCTTATTGGTACAAAATCAACATTATCCAAAATAATAATCTTTCACTTGTTATTGATACCTCCTTTGTTTCTCCTTCACCGCAGATCAAGAGTCTGGGTGTCATCCTTGATAGTACTCGATCTTTCCCATCTCGCATTAGTAACATCACCCGGTTTGCTTACTTCCACCTACGTAATATTAATCACATCCGTCCCTCCCTCACTCCCCATACCACTGCCATCCTTGTTCACAGTCTTGTTACTTTTTGTCTGGACTATTGCAATTCGCTCCTCTTTGGTATCTCTAATAAATCTCTCTATAAGCTTCAGCTGGTCCAGAATTCTGCTGCCCGCATCATTACTCAAACCCCGTCTAGTCACCGTTTAAAATCCTTCTGTTAACAATTAAGGCCATTTATCACCTCGCCCCTCCATATCTGTCCGACATTCTTCATGTTGACATTCCCTCCCATAACCTTAGATCCTCCTTCTCCATCCACCTGACCATCCCTCTCAGTTATCTAACCACCATTGGGCGCAGAACATTTGGCCGTTCTGCTCCCAAGCTCTGGAACTCATTACCTAATAAGCTCAGAAATACTGAATCATTCTCAACTTTCAAATGTAAACTTAAAACCCATCTGTTCAAAATGGCTTTTTCTCAGTGATTACAATGGCTTTGTTTGGTTTTAACTTTTTATATTTTATGTATTTTCTGGTACTTTAAGTTCTGTTTATAATGTGCTTTTTATTTATTGTTTGTTCAGTATCATTGAGTGCTTAGAAAGGCGCCTTTTTATTAAATAAAATGTGTTATTGTTACGCCCAATGCTGCCTAGACAGTTCTGGGCCTCCTGTGACCCTAAAATAGACTAAGCCGTTTCAGAATGTTAGGTTATGTCTTATTGGCACAGGGCTTAATCTTCACTGTTGCTACTTGTGCTTTAAGGATTGCTGTTGTTCACAATTTATGCGTAAAATAGCATGGGGTTCTGCTGACCAAGAGCATTTTATCCCATGGCAAAAAGAATACTGCCTGTAAAATGCTGTCAGTACAGATACATTTCCATAGGGGGTGACATTGAGAAATAAAATGCATTTTAGTAATGTAAAGAAAACTATTCATTGTCTCACAATAGTAATTTTAAATACAAGTTTAAGTGAATTAGTGATTCCAAATTGGTATTATGTTGGTATGTCTGTGAGCGGGCCTTTTAATTCTGCATGTAGAGAGTTCTACTCATATTTAGCCAAAAACCCAAACTTGCAATGGAAAAATTGCATCAGTTGAGTAATACCAAACAATCTACAGACTGTAAAATAAAATATGCTAAGAACTAACTTCTTCCATAGCATTCTTTTTTTCCTGTCAGTCTATAATTTTCTGTAGTTTTTAAAACAGTTGATTGGTTATGACGCTATAAGTGTGAATGTGGTTAATTTAAGGAATTTAAAATATTTAGTTGAAATGTAGTTAACAAATGTATAGCTTAGTGCACACAGAAGTGTCCATCGATTAGCAATGCCACTTTACAGACTCAACATATCTTAAAATCCAGCACCTGCTTGTCTGCATTGAGTTTGCATGTTCTCCACATATCTCAGTGCTGCTGTTTTGGGTACTCCAGTTGTCCCAGTGGAAGTGTGGGTGTGGGCCGTGTGATAAACTGATACCTTGTCAATGTCTCTTTCCTACATTGTGCTCCGTGCTGCCAGGATAGGCGCTTGTTGTCTGCACCTCTGAATTGGAGCAAGCAGGTTTGAGAATGACTGACTGACTATTACTAGTTTTCAGGTTAACATAACACCTTTTCTTTGAGATTACAGTGAACTCTTAAGAGCTCATAAAACAAAATAATGGTGAATTGAGTTTGCGATGGGAAAGGCGTCCAACAAAGTCCTTATTTTTCTGCTGACCTGTTCATTTTTTAGAGTTAAGTGGGCTGCCTTAACTGTGGGCATATCTACCGCCGATCTTCTTAAACTGACCTTGAGCATTGTCCCAGATTTGTTTGCATGTGTCACTTAATTATACTTTTCAACTTTAGGTTTAAAGCAGCCAGCACATCTTAAACATTTTTAAAAAATGACAATTACGCTCCTCAATAAAGCCACCAATTGGCAGCAGTCAGCTCATCAAATAAAAAAACGAATCCCTATACAAATTCACAAAACAATCCAAGTCAGTTTCTGAAATTTTTGTTTTTGATTTTAGAACAAGAATATACTTCAACCTGTTTTTAGCCTTCAATTATAAAAAAAAAAAAAAAAATCATGTTTCTTCTAAAGCTTAACAAAGGATATTGCACACCCAGTCCTTGACTCATCTGAACAGCAGCCACAGGTAAGATAACATCGTATGGATGTCATCTTAAAAAAATGTATACAATAAAAAAAAAAAATTCATTCATAATTAATAAATTGGACACAATTATAAAGCAGTCATTTTAAAGAGACATTGAATATTCTTGCACCACCAAGAAAGATTGTATACCAAATAAATAAGTGTGGGAAAGTTGCGGATTAACATTTAGGATTTGTGGGAATTACTTGTGTGGGACACCCACAATCCTGTGCCAAATTTCAAGTTGTGATCAGATTAGAGAATGTTCTCTTTTCAGTTAAACCACCCAAGCAATAAATCATTTTAGTATTACATCTTTAGGTATTCCTTAAGTATTAAGTATTCCACCTTTGTAAGGTGTCTTGCAAAAATTAGTACAAATGTACAAAATTGTGTTTTTGCTCAGAAAGACTCGAAAGCCTGTCAGAACAGTTACTTTTTAATTACAATAATTAGTGGCCTTTAACATTTTTCAGTCGAATCAGTGAGTTTTGTACTGGAGAGAAGAGATCCATTTTTTTTTTTTTTCTTTTTGTGCTGCTTTTCTCTAATTCAGAGTTGCCCACTGAAGGCTGACCTTGCTTCATTTGAGCCCCAGTCCACCACATTCTGGAAACTCCTCTCCAAATGCATGCCTGGTCTGCTGGGGAATGAATGAGGCAAGCATAAACCGACAAAACAGATCTGAATTGCATATTTTTGAAAAAATAAAAACGATGCGTAGAAATTGCATTGACTTTGTGTGTACCCCACTGACAGTGAGTCTCATTCATGGAACGTGAGCAGAACGAATTTATTCGTAGAGGCAAAATCCTTTCTCAATGTTTTAGTAAGGACAGTCTGTTTGTAAAAACCAGGCGTTGTATGTGTGTGTATGTGTGTAAATAATAAAAGCATGATACATGAATGCCATTTGCACAAAACACATTTTAAATGAATAAAATAAATATTGTATAAATATGCAATATATCGCATCCTTTCCGTGAAATCTTTGTCAAATTAGCTACTGGTCTGATCATTCAACAATACAGTTGTTTTGTTTCTCAGTAAACACATCACAAAGGTCTATACCTAATTGAGTGTATTTTCCTATAAAAGGACATTGATTTGAACCTGATTTGATTGAACATAACAATGGCTGATCTCGCAGTATTGCATGATTTGGCGCACGGCGCACTAAAGAGGGAGTGCAAATACCAGAATCATGCTGATGTGCTGGCAGAGATTGATGAATAGTTGATTAGTTGTTTTAGACTACCCAGACTCATTCTGGTGCATTTATGTACTATTATTCATCCTATTTTGAAAAGGGCAACAACAAGAAGCCGTACCATACCTGTACATCTGGAAGTCCTGTCAACACTTAGCATTTTGGCTACATGGGCATTTCAGCGGGAGATTGCATACTGGTCTGGGATTTCTCAGCCACCTATGAGCTGCATACTATCTGGAGTACTTACCGGCATATTAACACTAATAGGGAATATTATCCAGTCCTCCTATAATGGGGAATGGCAAGTGGAAGTTAGTCGAGAGTTTTCCGAGCTGGCCATCCTACCCAGGGTCATTGGTGCAATAGACTATTACATGCATTTATGCATCAAAGCTCCATCCAGTTATGCATTTGCATCTATGAATAGAAAGCACTTCCATTTTATCAATGTGCAGCTTATGTGATGCCCAATGGCCTGGCAGTATACTTGACAAGCTTCGTTCTGTAGCACAGTTCCTTTGGAGGACATCTGGAACAAGGAGCTGGGCAAGATGGCTGGGTTCTCAGTAAAAGATTCTCTTATAGATTAAATTGTAAATGTTAAAGAGGTATAAACAGGTTAACTGTTTTATATCCTTAAGGAACTGGGGTTACCAATTAAAAGACATGCCTTATGACACCTCTAACAACCTACAGAAGCCACAGGAATGGACTTAATGCACACGATCGAGCGCACAAATGTAATTTTAAAGGCACGATGGCTGGGCTTGGATACAAATGGAGACACTCTTTTATATTCATCTGAAAATGTGTGAAAAATATTAGCCTGCTGTGTTTTAAACAGTATAGCAATGAAGGAGGGATGTCCACTGCCTATTATATACCGAATGAACCTGGCCCACAGTCAATTCTTGGAGAGCCAGGTCCATAAATATTTTTGTTCTCTAAACAATATCAAAGGATCTGGCACAAAGCGATCAAGATGTGATTGAAGTATAGACTTTCAGCTTTAATTTAATGAGTTTAACAAAAATATTGTATGAGCTGTTTAGAATAGACAAACTTTTTTTACATGGTTCCCCTATTTTCAGGGGCTCAAAACTATTTGGACATAATCTAACATAATCATAAATATAATGATCATTTTCACTGTTTGGTTGAAAACCCTTTACAGTCAGTGACTTCCTGAAGTCTGGAACTCATGGCCATCTCCAGGTGCTAGGTTTCCACCCTAGTGATGCTTTGCCAGTTCTCTTTAGGGACCTCATGCATAACGCCGTGCATAGAATTCGCACTATAAAATGACGTAAGCAGAAAAGCCGAAATGTGCTTACACACAAAAAATTCCAGATGCAGGAATCTGTGTATTCGCCAACTTCCACGTTCTTCCGTTACATAAATCCCGGTCATCATGAAAAGTAACGCTCATGCACGCACTTGCTGTCCCGCCCCAACTCCTCCCAGAATTATACCTCTTTGAATATGCAAATCAATATAAATAGCCCTTAAGCTCAGCCTTCTGTTAAAAGTACATGGGAAAATATAAGAATTTCCACGAATACCAAGTGGAGGCAAAGGAAAAACGTACTATTTGTTGTTTTAAACAGTGGTATAAACAACAAAAGGAAAGTTGATTGAGTGACATAGAGTGTTGGAGAAACTCGAAAGCTCAAGTTGACAAAGTCACACAGTGCCCGAAATAGAAAAAGAAGTTGTCAGATATCAAAGTCGCCATGAAAAGGCTAGTTGTAGCCCACCGGCTGAGTGTCATATGAAAGCTTATTAGGGTACAGAGAAAAAAAAGGCACACAGTGGGGGAAAAAGCACGAAATGTCAACTTCAATCTCGACATTTCCACTTTAATCACGTAGTTTATTTTGTCATTAAAGTAGAACATCATAAACTTCATCTTAAAATCGTTTAATTTACTAGTTTCTCAAATCCCATCATAACTAAAGCAGCACGTTAAATGCTTTTGTTTTGTTTTTGATCTTCTATGTGCTCTATGTGTGTGAATCACTACTTGCTTCTTAAACGGGCTTTCTCTTCGTCCGTCTGGACACAGAATCCATTACATTCATGATATTACAGCTCTCTGAATAATTAAAATACTTAGAAGTATACATGATATCATTTTCATGCTGATAGGAGTTAAAGCATGTTATTAAACATGGGAACACAGTGGCGCAGTGATTGTTCATGTCTCGACGCAAGATGCTTGCTGCGCCATGCACGACCTTCAGTGAAATACTTTATTGTAGCAGTACTGTCTCTTTCAAACATACTAACCCCCAATTCCTGTCCGTTCTTTTCTTCCAACAAATACCCAATCGCCACACAATCAGCTCTGTAATGGACATTAAGCCATCTGTAAGCTTAGAACACCGATTCTTCAAAACTTTTTAAGGAACATTGAAATATCTTCATAATGTTTAATTATTCCATCCATCCATCCATCCTTCCTTCCTTCCTTCCTTCCTTCCTGTGTTGTGTCAGCCCCTGAAAGAATACAACGTGAGGCAGGAACAATCCGTAAACAGAGTGCCAGCGGCTCGCTATAGCGCTGCGACACTGTATCCTCACATGTTTGTTTATTAAAAAAATAGATTATTTAAATGAAGTTAAAGTTTTATCTGTATAATAAACATATTTTGCTGCATTTCATCTTAAAATGATATCGTCATCATATGTAAATACACGCTTTATAAAGTGGCTCAGGTTGTGCAATATTATAACTGTATCGCAAGTTTACAGTGAGGTAATTGTACTTATAAGTACAAAGCTGCGAGATCCAAACGGGAAAGGCTCTGAAGTGTTGGTCGGATGAGACCGGTTCAAATAGCGACTGGCTGAGGCAGCGTGTGCTTGATGCTGTATACTGATAATTCTCTTTCTGATCAGCTGCTATGATTCACACTCACATACAGTGATATAAAAGGTGCAGTGAGAGTAATATAGAATAAGGTAATCCGATGTGGCAACCCCTAACAGGAGCAGCTGAAAGAAGAAGGTCCAGTGAGTAACAAGAGTAGGATGGCCAGCTATGGTATTTAGAATAGTTTGACCATTCCGTGGACCATTATATTTTTACTGGTTAATTACCATTCGATGCATTAAACTAATAAACAATATGCGGTTAATTTCAGTGTATTTATAAAGCCACGTCAGGGATGTTGATCAAAGGATAACCACACAGGAACAGTAGCACTCCTTTGATGCTGGGTGGGGCCAGTCTGCAAAACCGAGCGCAGAACTTGCGTACGATAAGGTATGAGGTACCGTGGAAATGTGCGTGGCTTTACGCCAAGTTCCGGTTTTATACATCGCAATTTGAACATGGTAGCGTTCTAATGCAGCATTTCTGTGCGTACACACAGTTTATACATGAGGCCCCTGGTGTTGCTAGTTCATTGGACTTCCTTCCATCAGTTTTGTCTTCCAAAAAAGCTGGGACAGGGGCAGCAAAAGACTGGGAAAGTGTTTTGAACATTCCACAGGTGAACAGGTTAATTGAAAACAGGTGTTTGTCATGGCTGGGTATAAAGGAGCATCCCCAAAAGGCTCAGTCGTTCACAAGCAAGGATGGGGTGAGGTTCACCACTTTGTGAACAACTGCATGGGCAAATAGTCCAGCTGTTTAGGAACAACGTTTCTCAACGTACAATTGCAAGGAATCTAGGGATTTCATCATCTACTGTCCATAATATCATCAAAAGATTCAGAGAATCTGGAGAAATCTCTGCACGTAAGCGGCAAGGCCGAATGCCAGCACTGGATGCCCATGACCTTTGATCCCTCAGGCGGCACTGCATTAAAAACTGACATCATTCTGTAAAGGATATTACCATGTGGGCTCAGGAATACTTCAGAAAATCATTGTCAGTTAACACAGTTCGTCGCTACATCTACAAGTGCAAGTTATAACTCTGCCATGCACAGCGAAAGCCATATATCAACAACACCCAGAAACGCCGCCGGCTTCTCTGGGCCAGAGCTCATCTGAGATGGACTGACGCAAAAAAAAGTGTGCTGTGGTCTGACGAGTCCACATTTCAAATTGTTTTTGGAAATCATGGACGTCATGTCCTCTGGGCCAAAGAGGAAAAGGACCATCCGGATTGCTATCAGTGCAAAGTTCAAAAGCCAGCATCTGTGATGGTATGGGGGTGCTAGTGGGTAACTTGCATATCTGTGAAGGCACCATTAATGCTGAAAGGTACATACAAGTTTTGGAGCAACATATGCTGCCATCCAAGCAACGTCTTTTTCAGGGGCGTCCCTGCTTATTTAAGCAGGACAATGCGAAGCCACATTCTGCATTTGTTACAACAGTGTGGCTTTGTAGTAAAAGAGTGCGGGTACTAGACGGAAATGCAGAGTTTATGAAGCTCCTCAGACAGCAGAGGAAGATATCACGCCAGAGAGACAAGACATTCCATGTGCATACCCTAATGGGCCTTCACAAATTTGGACCAGAGTGCTGCTGTTCAATGGGCGATGCCTCTGCACCACACCAGTTACGATCCCCAACAGGCCTGACCCCATTGGCTGTCTGAAGGTTTTGACTCCCGGGATGAGGCTCCCAAGAGTTTTCCACCATGCACTTCATAATGCAAGCACCATTCCTAGGGACGGCTGCAGCAGAGGTACTCTCGCGGAGAGCAGAAAGGAATCTTGTCTGCCGTTTCGGAGCTGTGTGAAGTTTTACCAGTAATTATTATTATAATTATCCCCTTCCCCTTAGTTTTTTTTTTTTTATTATAAATCCAAATGCAGGTTGTATGGTATTTATCAAATTTGTTTTTTTATAATATAAGGACACTTTTTTAAAGATATGGATTCACATATAGCCCATGTGATAGAAGTCCTATCACATCTTAGGGCTAATAACTTGTTCATGAAAGTCAAAATGTGAGACTCTGTATATCCAAGTTTAGGTCAAAAAGATCTGAAATTGACTATGCCATCTGAGGCACCTGCAGAAATTTTGGGTTAAACTTTCTATACAGTTGCTGTAGAAAGCTGAACATAAAATCCTAGTTTGGCAACTACTTTATCTAAGATTGCAAAGCTCTGCAAAGGATTGTGCGAGCAGCAGAGCAGAGTGCCATACGGTCTGCTCTCCCCTCCCTGTAAGTCATTTAAACCAAGGAGTGTAAGGCCAGAGAAGCCAAAATCCCCAAGGACTGTTCTGCCTGCTGAAATCAAGCAAAATTTTCTTCAGTTTTACGGCCAAAACAGAGAGGCTCAAGAGGAGTTACTATTCTCAGGCCCTAAGACTTCTTAATCTGGACATTCCCCACAGCATCTTTTGAGAATTCTCTACACACTTGTCTCACTTGATCATATTCCTGCTTTATATTTGTCTCTTTTTTATTGATAGATATATATATGTACTAATAATTCTCCAACTTCCCGTGTAGGTAGAAGGCTGAAATTTGGCAGGCTCATTCCTTAAAGCTTACTTACAAAAGTTGGGCAGGTTTAATTTCGAAATTCTACGCGTAATGGTCATAACGGTTGACAACGTCCGCCATGTTGAACTTTCTTATTCATGCCCCCATCTTCACGAAATTTGGTAGGCGGCTTCCCTGCACTAACCAAAACCAATGTACGTACTTATTTCGGTGGTATGATGCTACTGTCGGCTGCCATATTGAACTTTTCAACGGTCTTTGTTACTTATGGGCCCATCTTCTTCAAGAAATTTGGTACGTGGGTTCCCAACACTAACTGAATCCTACTTATGTACATATATACGTCCATAGCCTGCAGCTCGGTCACCGTGTGAGGCGTTGGGTCCCCCATTCCAATACCTCCCGTTGTTGGCTGCCTGCCTATATAAGGCCGTCCGTCGCTCCAGTCTCTACATTCCCTTCCTTGCTTCGCCACGGGATTCACGTCTCCCTGCTGATAACTACAGCCTTTTAATTTAATCCACGGCTTCTCCGCTGTTTTATTGTTCATTTATTACGATTATAGTTATTGTGTAGGTATTTTAGACTTACTTTACATTGTTCAGGTACCCATTTCCTTTATCATTCCAACCGTACCCCCATTAACATGTCTATCGAGGTGATCACCATCGATTAAAGAACTGTCACTTACCAAGTGGTTTCCATGCCCGGAGATACCACCAACCTTTTCCATTCTCTTTGTTACATATTGCACGGCCATATCAGGCTCAATCTTGATATCCAGAGGAATATTGTGTCTTATGTATTGAATGACTGGGACAGGTTCAAGGTGTGGACTGATGACGGTACAGGAGATAATTATACTACACAGGAGCACTAGAAGAGTGAAATGCTTAAGCCCTTCACCTATGGTTCTGCATGTGAGTTGATGGCTGCCGCTGAATTGTTCGGTTGTCGCTTTCAAGTGTACCAAAATGGCCAAATATTTTACACCTTTCGACAACTGCCAATGCCTCTTAAACATCTTAGATTGACAGGTGAGGATTTCAGTAGTGGACACTTTGATGTTTATGAATGTTTAAACTCTCAAAAGGTGGATGTGAAGTTATCGATGAAACCGGTTGTATACTTACAACGCTTGACAGATGCCTAATGTCTCTTCAACACAAGTCCTACAAATACTGTCGTAATTGAAACAAACCATGAAACTCAAACTGATTATGACAGCAGCAATCCAAGCTGTGAGATTTGAAACAAGATTACTGTTCACATGACCAACTGTATGTTGCATGCTCAAGAGTAAGCTCAGCGCACAGTTTGGTCATATTACAACCGGGGGGCCGAACTCACAATGTGGTTTACAAAGAGATCCTTAACAAATAATTATTGGTATATTTTCCCTCAGTTTAAAAAGGTTTAATTTTCTTCTTAATAAAATACACACACGATAGACATGTTATTCAATTATTGCCTTTGCGTTGGCCACTGGTTGCTGTGTGTATAATAATATATCATAATGTAAAATTTAATTTCCCTTTTGAGAGCTCAGTTAGAATGAAATATAGCTGTGGTTGCAAGCCATGAGGGAGCATTCATCCTGTTCCACCAGAAAGCCATGCAATAAGACCCATGTCTTTTTTCAGCAGCATGTATCACACAGCCTCATCTAGTTGTCACAAGTAGAGCAGTTCCCCAGTCACAGTGTTTACATTTTCTTTATGGATGCATTAATATCATTTGTTGTTTTTACTGTTTTTGTTTTTTAATCCAGTGATGCAACAAGTCAGTCTGCAATAAACTAAAAATGATGCTCTTTTTATTGGAGTTGCAGGAAACAAAAAAAACTTTCTCACTTTTTGAAAACTAAAGCAAATGGGTAAAAACATTTACTTTCTGCATCTTACAGTCCTCTAGAGCAGGGGTTCTCAAACTCGGTCCTGGGGGATCCCTTTGGCTGCAGGTTTTCGTTCCAACCAGCCTCTGTTTTTAATTGGACTCCTGGGCTAATTAAGTGAATTGTTGTTTCCCAGATTCCCTGTTTTGGGAACAATATACAAATTAGAAAACTAAGTTTGGTTAAAAAAAAAAAAGTATTAAAAATGTACAGTTATATGTATTTTTTTCCTTTTAACAGTATTTTCATCTTGATTGTCATTCTACTTTTCTAGGTGTTCTAATTGTTTAATTAATCCGTTATTTAATCCCCTACTTTGTGGGGCTGACGCTACAGTAGTTGCAGCCTTTCACGATTGAGTGTTGTTTGCTTGGGTTTCTGCTCTGCTAGTTTTTAATTGTCATTATTAAGATTCTTGCACCCTCATCCACGCTGGAAAAAATATTGCTCAATTTTAAGGAGTTAGACTCCATCTCTACAATATATAAAATCCTTTTACAATCCCTCCCTTTCAAAGATCCAAGAGGACACTGGGAAAAAGATCTCTCAATTAATATATCAGAAAAGGAGTGGAAAGTAGCAATGCAGAGAATTCACTCAAGCTCCATATGTGCAAAGCATACAATTATACAACTCAAAATTATATATCGAGCACATCTGTCTCGACTAAAACTCTCCAAAATGTTTCCAGGACATGATCCAACCTGCAAACGCTGCAAATTAGCTCCAGCCTCACTAGGTCACACGTTCTGGGCCTGCTCCAAATTAACATTATTCTGGACAAAAATTTTTAATTACCTTTCAGACAGCCTTGGACTCACAATCCCTCCTAACCCATTAACAGCTGTGTTTGGGGTTCTTCCAGAGGGGCTTAAAGTGGAGAAAGACAAATTGTGATTGCATTCACTACACTGTTGGCACGCAGACTTATTCTGCTAAACTGGAAGGACCCAAACTCTCCTCTTTTAAGTCAGTGGGAAACCGATGTGTTATATTATTTGAAATTGGAAAAAATCAAATACTCAGTTAGAGGATCCATACAGACTTTTTTCAAAACATGGCAGGATCTAATCAGTAATATTTTAAAATAAGTTTATAAAGCACAGAGAATTTATTAATTTAGGTATTTTTACAAGCCTTAAATTTTACACCGTTTGGCTTGCTCTCTCTCTCAGGGGTGGGGATCGATCTGTTCTTAACATAATTCTTTTTTTTTGTAAACTTGATTGCTATGTATTGATTGTAATAAAATTAATAATAAAAAAAAAAGATTCAATGAAGGGAGCAAACTGCCCAAAGAAAGGGTGAAATATAAGAGAGTTAAGCATTTAAATCCATAGCAAAAACAGACATATTTAAGATTCTTATGAATGTAAAAATCCTGCTGCTGTGCTTTTCTGAATGTAGAATAAAAGATAAATAAATAATACCTGTTAATTAAATGAGATCAGGTGTTCTCCCTGATTAGGAATCTGGTTGGAACAAAAACCTGCGGCCACAGGGGTCCCCCAGGACCGAGTTTGAGAACTCCTGATCCAGAGAACTCACCTTAATGACATTCCTAGGGAAATGAATGTGAAGAGTTTCTCCCTCTGGAGTGTGTTACATATGTAAGGCTGATTTCATCTCATCATATTTCTTGGTTTTACTCCTCAGATCACACCCTGCCACTCTACAGTATAAGGAAACAATTGCTCAGAGACATCTACCATTTCTGGAAATTAATAAAATCCAAAGGAAAGGTACATTATAATTATTCTTTTACATCTAGGTATTTTTTAAAATCTAGATACTTTTTTTCTGCTGAAACTAGTGTCGATCCATCACAGGGCATGGTTATCAGTATCTATAGAAAACGTATACAGAGAATTAGGTAGGAAAAATGCGCAATATTCACACCAACAAAGGCCAAGAAGAATTCTAGGGCCATGAAGCAGTAGCATCACTAATCACTATGTCATCCCTCTTACTGCATGTGTTTATTTTTACTCTATTTATTCGACAGAATTAGTTTTTGGAGCAATTTTTGTTTATCATATTGTTTTTGAAGTTGTGAACTGCAGATTACTGCCCACATTACCAAGGAAGTGGTGGTTCAATAAATGATCAATTCAAAATTCACCCAAATGTGAGTGTGTCTTGCAGTAGACTTGGGCCCTGCCCAGGAACTGTTCCTATTTAGTGCTGCTAAGTTCGGCTCTTGCCTCAAGTGACCATGAATTAGATTAAGGTGTTCTGAAAATGTTACCATATTTATTTACTTGAAAGCACTAGATTTTTATTAAGATTGGCACAAATAGTATGCCCGGTGTCAGAATGCATGAAAAGCTAATTTGGTTTGGCCTCCATTATTACAAAGTTGCTTATAATTGTACACAGTCAGCAAATCATGCCTTTTTGTTGCAAAGCAGACACTTTGACGGCAGGGAAAACACTTGGCTGCCAAATGATTTCTCCATCCATTTTGCAGTTCATGTTGTGGTCTCACGCTGTTTAATGGCCCGTGGTGTCTGATACAATCAGGAATGCTAAATACACATTCTCCTGAAATTATAAAAATTAGCAAAAAACTGCTTATAGGTAAACACTTTTTAGGGATTTTTTTTTGTTACTTTATTTTGCAAGTTACAGTTAACAAGACAGATCAAGGACACAATCAATACCAAATCCCATAGTTATGTTTCATATCAATCAAATCTTTGTCATTAGACAACCAATATGAATTAGCTCCTCGTCTATATTGAGATATCAAGAAGGTTAACAGAGGTCCAATTTTTTATTGTAAATCCTAAAAAACCTTACGACTGTACTGTATAGAGACAATAATGATTTTCCCTAACAATTGAAATGAAATAACTTTATGGGAAAATAATGCCTTATGTAGGGATAGGTCAGGATGCTTCCAATGAACTAATATAAAATGGCAAGCAAGCAAATAAATCTACAGTATCACAAAATATTTTTTCATAACAATGTTGTCCTATCTGATGTTGTTTTTAATAATGCTGGTTGAATATTTTATGCAACCAAATCCAAAAACAGACAAATAAACAAAGATTCTCTCACAATATGATGGCACTTAATGACATTTTTCATAATTTGGTTCATATTCTGGCTATCTGTTAATGGGAAAAATGTACGTTTTCGTATCAATGGCCGCGCTGCATTCACTATTGAAATATCTAGGTAAAAAATCCTGTATCCAACTTTGTTTTAAGATGCTGCCTATATTCTTATTATTAATATTTATTGTTGAAATTATTTATTGTGTTTTCTTTCTATATCCACGGTGGAGATATGTGTGTTTTACATTTTTGTTGTTGTTGTTGTGGTTGTTTTTATGTTTTTATTTTCTCTCCTCTTTTTCTGCGTCCATTGATTTTTACTTTGATTCAGTGCCAGAATGTTTGTATCTAGAGTCTCAGTATTTAATTCTGACTTAAGAAGCCTTGTCAATTTTAATTCCTGCTAACATTCCATATTGCTAATGCATACCACTTACTGTATGTTGTCTAGGTGGTTGCTTTGGAAAGCACACTAAAATGGTAAGCAGTATGAAAATAGCTGCTGTATTTTATAAATAACTAGCAAAATAGCTGCGATTCGCAGCAGAGAAGTAGTGTGTTAAAGAAGTAATGAAAAAGAAAAGGAAACATTTTAATAATAATGTAACATGATTGTCAATGTTTTGTCACTGTTATGAATGTTGCTGTCATATATATATATATATATATATATATATATATATATATATAATACACACACACACACACACCCCTAAAGGATTATTAGGAACACCATACTAATACGGTGTTTGACCCCCTTTCGTCTTCAGAACTGCCTTAATTCTACGTGGCATTGATGCAACAAGGTGCTGAAAGCATTCTTTAGAAATGTTGGCCCATATTGATAGGATAGCATCTTGCAGTTGATGGAGATTTGTGGGATGCACATCCAGGGCACGAAGCTCCGTTCCACCACATCCCAAAGATGCTCTATTGGGTTGAGATCTGGTGACTGTGGGGGCCATTTTAGTACAGTGAACTCATTGTCATGTTCAAGAAACCAATTTGAAATGATTCGAGCTTTGTGACATGGTGCATTATCCTGCTGGAAGTAGCCATCAGAGGATGGGGACATGGTGGTCATGAAGGGATGGACATGGTCAGAAACAATGCTCAGGTAGCCTGTGGCATTTAAACGATGCCCAATTGGCACTAAGGGGCCTAAAGTGTGCCAAGAAAACACCCCCCACACCATTACACCACCACCACCAGACTGCACAGTGGTAACAAGGCATGATGGATCCATGTTCTCATTCTGTTTACGCCAAATTCTGACTCTACCATTTGAATGTCTCAACAGAAATCGAGACTCATCAGACCAGGCAACATTTTTCCAGTCTTCAACTGCCCAATTTTGGTGAGCTTGTGTAAATTGTAGCTTTTTTTTCCTATTTGTAGTGGAGATGAGTGGTACCCAGTGGGGTCTTCTGCTGTTGTAGCCCATCCGCCTTAAGGTTGTGCGTGTTGTGGCTTCACAAATGCTTTGCTGCATACCTCGGTTGTAACGAGTGGTTATTTCAGTCAAAGTTGCTCTTCTATCAGCTTGAATCAGTCGGCCCATTCTCCTCTGACCTCTAGCATCAACAAGGCATTTTAAGCCCACAGGACTGCCGCATACTGGATGTTTTCCCTTTTCACACCATTCTTTGTAAACCCTAGAAATGGTTGTGCGTGAAAATCCCAGTAACTGAGCAGATTGTGAAATACTCAGACCGGCCCGTCTGGCACCAACAACCATGCCACGCTCAAAATTGCTTAAATCACCTTTCGTTCCCATTCTGACATTCAGTTTGGAGTTCAGGAGATTGTCTTGACCAGGACCACACCCCTAAATGCATTGAAGCAACTGCCATGTGATTGGTTGATCAGATAATTGCATTAATGAGAAATTGAACAGGTGTTCCTAATAATCCTTTAGGTGTGTGTGTGTGTATGTGTATATATATATATATGTGTATATGTATATGTATATATATATATATATATGTATATGTATATATATGTATATGTATATGTATATATATATATATGTATATGTATATATATATATATGTGTGTATATATATGTGTGTATATGTGTATATATATACTAATAAAAGGCAAAGCCCTCACTCACTCACTGACTCATCACTAATTCTCCAACTTCCCGTGTGGGTGGAAGGCTGAAATTTGGCAGGTTCATTCCTTACAGCTTCCTTACAAAAGTTGGGCAGGTTTTATATCGAAATTCTACGCGTAATGGTCATAACTGGAAGCAGTTTTTCTCCATTTACTGTAATGGAGATGAGCTTCAACGCTGTGGGGGGAGTTTCGTGTGATATCATCACGCCTCCCGTAATCACGCAGTACATAGAAAACCAGGAAGACCTCAAAAAAGTGCTGAAGAAAACATGCATTATATAATTGAGAAGGCAGCGAAACAATAAGAAGCGAGCGAGTGACATATAAAACCATATTCATGATGCTACTTCGGAAACAAAGCACGATGTAAACCTAAACTTTAAATTAAGTTCATAGACAGGCTGCCGCTGGCGTTTGTAATTTAGTGCCTGCCCATATAAGGCCGTCCGTCAGCGGCAATCCAATAGCAAACTGCCACGGGTAAATATTCACGGGTGAAGGACTGTGCTTATGGAGAGGAAGATGAGATGGTCAGGGTGGTGTTTGACACAAACTCAGCGAAACTGCGAGAGAAAGTTTTAAGTGCCAGGACTAAGGTAACATTAAATACAGCCATGGACATAGCACGAGATGGCACCAGCACAGCTGGGAACCTTCGATGCAAGTACACCGAGTGGCTCACGTGAACTGACGCAGTGCAAAGATAAAAGGCAACAGTTCCAAAGAGCTGAACAAAAACCGAATTACACAATTGAAAAGGCAGCAAAAAATATGAAGCGTCTGATACATACAAGCATATTCATAAATGCAGCTACTGTGGAAACAAAGCACACGGTGGAAAAAGTCAATGTCCCGATAAAGGAAGACAGTGTAAAAAACCCGTGCATGCAGTGTGTCAGGTCTCAGATAAAGAAGAAGACGAGCTGTTTATTGATGCAGTAAGAAATGAATCGATGAATGAAACCTGTCATCTTTACAATGATTGACAAACAGGAATGTAACTTGAACACAACACATCCTACAAATACGAACCTGATTGAAAGAAATAATGATAATCAAATCCTTGATGACAGCAACACTCAGTAACACTCACAAAACAAATACTGTATATTGACAGTCATGTTACGTTATTTTTTAAATGTTCCCTTTTCTTTTTCTAGCTTTTTTAACACACTACTTCTCCGCTGCAATACGCGGGTATATACTGTGTATATATATATATATATATATATATATATATATATATATATATATATATATTCCGATCTACATACTCGGATAATGGATACTTTATTAGCCATCAATGATTGTTTTTGTAAAGCCATACTCAGTGTATTCATTAGATGAGCGGTAAAAAGTAAGAGCGAGGGAGGATGACTCATTGAGGCATGCAGGCTGTAGTCTTGCGTCAACTCTATCTGAATTGCGATCACATTTGAAAAAATATATCTTTTCAAGTTCTATTTAGTCCATATGTGTCAAACTCAAGGGCCGCGGGCCACATCCGGCCCGGCGTGTAATTATATCCGGCCCGCGAGATCATTTAATATACTGTATTATTGTTATTAAAGCCTGGGTATATGAAGCGCTGGTAACACAATAAACTACAGATCCCATAATGCAGCGCTTCAGCTGCCTTGCCGAACAGTTACCGCGTTAATCAAGTCTACTTTAAGATGCTGCAAGTTATTGCGAAGCTAGCTCACACGATGCTGAAGAGAAAAGTTGATTCTGAAAATAGAGCCTTTAAAAACCGATGGGAGGCTGAGTATATGTTTACTGAACCCGTGTGTCTCATTTGTGGAGCTAATGTGGCTGTAATTACAGAATTTAATCTAAGACGGCACTATGAGACAAAACATCAGGGTAACCTCAATGCAATGCATAAGATACAGAAAGCAGAATAATTAAATAAGAATCTGACACTTCAGCGGACGTTTTAACCCGTGCACAATCACAAAGTGATTTCAAGTGAAGCTGCTTTTATGGGAGACACAAATGCACCAGTGCACCTTGCCCCACTTTCCCTGTTGCCAAGTAATGTTAAACCAAGTCGTCACTACGGTGTTCCCAAATCGCACTTTGCTGATAAACTGAGCGCACTGCGCACTGAGTTTGCACGGCGCTTTGGTGACTTTGAAGAACAAAAAGTCCGTCTACATGCGGCTCGAACCTTGTGCATGTTTGGTAGCACATATCTGTGTGAGAAGCTCTTCTCAGTGATAAAGACTAACAAAACAGCACACAGGAGTCGCCTCACTGATGAGCACCTGCAATCCATCCTGAGAATCTCCACAACACAGAACCTCACAGCAAACAGAAACGAACCTGTGGCCAAAAAAAGATGCCAGGCGTCCAGCTCTAAAATGACATATGAGCAAAGACAACTGAATGATTTGATTTGTTATTGCACGTAAGAGCGGGAGTCAACCGTTTTAACAAGCAGCGTATTGCACTGATACAAAATAGCTGTGTGTGTATATATGTAGATATGTATGTATATGTATATATATGTTTATATATATGTGTGTGTGTGTGTGTATATATATATATATATATATATATATATATATATATATATATATATAATGTGTGTGTGTGTGTGTGTGTGTGTGTGTGTGTGTATATATATATATATATATATATATATATATACACACACACCTACCTACCTATATCTCCTTTGGGGCGCGAGCAGCTGTTTCTGGGGGTGCCAGAATCCATCGAGGGGGAAAAAAAATGAAAAACTATTTTTACAATATCTTTTATTTATCCATTCCTAAATAATTATATGGGCAGGCCATTTCGTATCAGTGCAATACGCTGTTTGTTAAAACGGATGACTCCTGCTCTTACGTGCACTTAGTGCTGCGTGGGTATTATGAACTATCGTATCTGTTCAAGTTCTATTTAAATTTTAAATATAAGTAATTTTTATTTAGTCGACAGAAATATGTTTGGTAGGAATGTAAGTTAAATTTAGTCAGCATTGCATAAATTTTTCTTCACCATTTTCTTCACCATAGAAATCTAAAGAGTAAATTCAACTTACATTCCTACCAAAGATATTTCTGTCGACTAAATAGAACCTAATTATATCCAAATTCGAGCTATTGAGCTGTCGCCCGCCTGCCTGGATAAGTCATCCTCGCTTTGCTCTTACTTTTTTACTGTTCCTTTAATTATGGCTAGTCACGAAAAAATTAGAACATGGAAGGAGGATTACACTGAGTATGGCTTTACCAATTATTGATGGCGAATAAAGTATCCATTATTCATAAAGCTTCAATTGGTGATCTGTTTTTCTGTGTTAACCTCATATTTTTTCATAGTTGTTCTCAGTCCAAGGGGGTGTGAGGGAATAATGAAACAGGAAGCGCCTAAATATATATATATATATATATATATATATATATACTATATATATATAGTTTTACTGTCAAATAATGCAAACAGTACACGGCACGTGTTTCGCTCCAATTCTGGGCTCATCAGGCAGTACACAGTCACTGCACCCCCTCTCGGGAATCGAACCTCAGACGTCAGCTAGAGGCGAAGCCTCTCGTGTAGCGTCACGGCGTGTGGTTCGTTTATTTGACAGTATGTAGATCGGGTGCATATATATATATATATATATATATATATATATATATATATATATATATATATATATATATATATATATATATATATATATATATGAATGAACAAGTTCCTTTCTACTGCAGCCACAGCCGCGACACACATAAATAACATCAATAATAACTCATAAAAATGCAGTATTATTTAGGAAAATCGCAACATTTTACTCGCCAAAAATTTTGGATCATTTGTAAACAAAATCCATCGTCCTCTGTTTCCTCAAAAACCGTTCAATTACTCTATCGTATGGATTATCCGAGCACTTCAGTTCCATCAAAACGTCACTTTCTATCGCCATCGAAGCTAATGCTGAAACGCGAGCCCGCCCTATGGTATTCCTGGCATAAGTTTGATTTCGCTTTATGGCTGAAAATGTCCGCTCGACAGAAGCAGTGTACACAGGAATGCTCACTGCCAAATATACCAATGTGAACAGCTGCCCCATGCTCTCATTCAGATTTTTCTGATGAAGGAAGTCAAGGAGATCAGTGGGAGATTCTCCTGCAAAATCATCCATGGCATACATTATAGTCAGTTCTGTTTTTAGCCGAGACAGATCAAAAAGCGCTCCGTGGCTCTTGTGTTACAGTGGAGAAGGCTGCATGCGTGAAATTTTTCTTGTATTCCTGAAAGTTCTGGGGCTCGAGGAGTATGACAAACATCAGGTTTTCATGGTCTTGAAATCTGGTCTGTGTCTGGCAAATACTATTGTCCAGAATCCTACCATGGAGTTGGCCGTAGTGCACGCGACGATCTTTCACTCGGAGCGGTTGTGGTGCATTCAATGGCGTCGTAGAGTTCCTCATATCGGCTTCTATCCAATCAATGGGTCTGAATACGGTGACGTTGCCGTACGCCTGCTAAAGGGCCCTACTGACACCAACTCAAAATCTGATTGGTTGAAGCAACAGGTTAATCGACATTTATTCTGTGTTAGAGTGCCTCCACAACAGATTGTGAAGGCCTCTCTGCCAGGCAACAAATGATGGCTGAAATGTGATTGGCTAAATATTTTAATACGAAACTCCTCCTCCCATGGCTATCGAGCTGCATTCTATTACAGTGTATATGGACGAAAAACGTTCCAGTTATGACCATTATGCGTAGAATTTTGAAATGAAACCTGCCCAACTTTTGTAAGTAAGCTGTAAGGAATGAGCCTGCCGAATTTCAGCCTTCTACCTACATGGGAAGTTGGAGAATTAGTGATGAGTGAGTGAGGGCTTTGCCTTTTATTAGTATAGATGAAGATGCATTATCAGTTTCACATCATTACCAGGCTTGTGAAATTTCATTCAATATTTCAAGTTACATGTTGTTTGGGGTTTTTGGGTTTTTTTTTTTTTTTCCTTTTGCGTCAAGTTTTTGTTTCCTTTGTGCTCTGAACGCCCATCCTCCGACTATACCTAGCCTATCTGAATCAATGTACCGAGTTGCACTCTGTTTCTACTCGGTTTGATAATATGCCAGCTACATGTCACCCTAAGCTGATGTTCAATGTGTTCTCAAATAATTACTATGGAAGACATTATAAAGCTTGGCTGATCAACCCACAGTGCATTTACATGCTCTTTAATAACTGTTAGTCATAGGAACTGGGTTTCTAAAATGGATATAAACCTTTATTCTGGTTAGAGAAACTGGGTTATTGGTCTCTGAGATAACCAGGTTAGCAGACAGATGCACAATTTCAGGAGTAGTAGTGCATTTAAAGTAACGTGCGTTACGTAGTCCAGTTATTTTTCAAAGTAAAGAGTAACCTAATGCAATACTTATTATATAAAAGTAAAAATACCTGTGTTGTTGTTATCCCATCAGCGCTGGCCACAAAGCATAAAAAAAGAGCTGCTGTTTCGCCCCTTTGCAGGGCTCAATTGAACACCAGAGAATTTGCCTCAGGGTATGTATCTTGTACCTGTGGCTGCTAAAAGCTTGTATGAAGCTACCACATGCACAGGCTGACAGAGAGCAATGGGAATGTGCTGACTACAAAATCCCAGTTAAGGGTTTACATGACAAGATTACTTGTGAAGAAATCTACATCTGTTAGAATGGGTTTCTCAGAGACCAATAATCCTGTTTCTCTACTGATATATAAGGATATACATGGCGTTTTAAAAACCATGTTTCTGTGAATAACTGGGTTATTAAAGTACATTGCATTTACATGTACTTTAATATCCCATAATATACCTCATCCTGGTTGGCAGATGGGTCACTTTAACAAAACTACGAAAGCGTATTAGCGCCACGGTGAAGAAAAAAAAATACGTTCACAGTGAAGAAAAAAAAACTATACGTCGAGAATAAAGTTGACATGTTGACTTTATTCTCGACATTTCCACTTTGTTCTCATGGTTTATTTTGTCATTAAAGTAGAAAGTCGTAAACTAATCTGCATCTTAAAATCAATGTTTAATTTACTAGATTTTCTCAAACCCTGTCATAAGATAATGTAGTACATTAAATGCTTTGTGTTAAGTTTCCCTGACCGAGTTAATCACTACGTGCTTCTTAAATGGACTACCTCTTGCACTGAGGAGGCACCGGCAGGGATTGCCGCACAGAATACATTCACTTGATGATATTCCTGCACTCTGAACATTTACAATGCTAAGATAAATACTTTATATCATTTTCATAATGAAATGCATTAAAGCATGTACTGTATTAAATGTGAACGGTAGAGTGGCGGTAGTGCTGCTCCCTTGCAGTAAGGGGTCCTCAGGTGTACGTTCAGTGTAAAGAACTTGATGGCAGGTGTGACGAGGCTTCAAAAAACTGAATGTATGAATGGATATCGCAAAGGTTTAACTTAAATATTGTGTAAATGTTGGGTTCGTGATCTGGTGGTCGGAGACATGAACACAGAATTCAATGGATGATGTTCTGAGTGAGCTTTCTTTATTGCATGTGTGCTGTCTCTGTCTGATGTACCAAAACCCCAATTCCTATCCTTCCTTTTTCTTTCTCCACATAACCAATCTCCACACGATAACACAAAGCATGTCATCCATCCATCCTCTTCCGCTTATCCCGACATTGCGTTGCGGGGGCAGCAGCTTGAGCAGTGATGCCCAGACGTCCCTCTCCCCAGTCACTTCTTCTAGCTGTTCCGAGGGAGTCCCGGGGCATTCCCAGGCCAGCCGGGAGACACAGTCCCTCCAGCGTGTCCTGGGTCTGGGTCCTCCTGTTTAGACGTGCCCGTAACACCTCACCAGGGACGCGTCCAGTAGGCATTCTCGATGCGGAGGAGCAGCAGCAGCGCTACTCTGAGCCCCTCCTGGATGACTGAGTGTATCACCCTATCTTTAAGGAAAAGCCCAGACACCCTGCAGAGGAAACTCATTTCAGCCACTTGTATTCGCGATCTCGTTCTTTCGGTCACTATCCATAGCTCATGACCATAGGTGAGGGTAGGAACGTAGATCGACTGGTAAATTGAGAGCTTTGCCTTACGGCTCAGCTCCTTTTTTACCACAACAGAACGATGCAGAGCCCGCATCACTGCGGATGCCGCACCGATCCGCCGGTCGATCTTGCGCTCCATTCTTCCCTCACTCGTGAACAAGACCCCAAGGTACTTGAACTCCTCCACTTGGGGCAGGATCTCGCTCCCAACCCTGAGAGGGCACTCCACCCTTTTCCAGCTGAGGGCCATGGTTTCGGATTTGGAGGTGCTGATTCCTATCCCAGCGGCTTCGGACTCCGCTGCGAACCGATCCAGAGAGAGCTGAAGATCACAGCCTGATGAAGCAAACAGGACAACATCAACTGCAAAAAGCAGTGACCCAATCCTGAGTCCACCAAACCGGACCCCCTCAACGCCCTGGCTGCGCCTAAAAATTCTGTCCATAAAAGTTAGGAATAGAATCGGTGACAAAGGGCAGCCCTGGCGGAGTGCAACTCTCACTGGAAACGGGTTCGACTTACTGCCGGCAATGCGGACCAAGCTCGGACACCATTTGTACTTCTCAGGGGGTCCGGTACCCCATACTCCCTTGAGGACCCCCCGCAGGGTTCCCTGAGTGACACGGTTGAACACCTTTTTCAAGTTCACAAAACACACGTAGACTGGTTGGGCAAACTCCCATGCACCCTCCAGGACTCTGCTAAGGGTGAAGAGCTGGTCCACTGTTCCGCGACCAGGACGAAAACCACACTGTTCCTCCTGAATCCGAGGTTCGACTATCTGACGGACCCTCCTCTCCAGGACCCCCGAATAGACTTTTCCTGGGAGGCTGAGGAGTGTGATCCCTCCTCTGTAGTTAGAACACACCCTCCAGTCCACCTTCTTAAAGAGAGGTCCACCACCCCGGTCTGCCAATCCAGAGGCACTGTCCCCGAAGTCAATGCGATTTTGCAGAGGCGTGTCAACCAAGACAGTCCTACAACATCCAGAGACTTGAGGAACTCCGGGTGCATCTCATCCACCCCCAGGGCCCTGCCACCAAGGAGTTTTTTGACCACCTTGGTGACCTTGGTCCCAGAGATGGGGGAGCCCACCTCCGAGTCCCCAAGCTCTGCTTCCTCATTGGAAGGCATGTTAGTGGGATTGAGGAGATCTTCGAAGTACTCCCCCCACCGACCCACAACATCCCGAGTCGAGGTCAGCAGCGCACCATCCCCACTATGTACAGTGTTGACACTGCACTGCTTCCCCCACCTGAGACGCTGGATGGTGGACCAGAATCTCTTCAAAGCCGTCCAAAAGTCATTCTCCATGGCCTCCCCAATCTCTGCATTCCACTTGGCCTGCCGGTACCTATCAGCTGCCTCCAGAGTCGCACAGGACAAAAGCATTTCATGCACTACATAATTTATGAAGGGGTTTGAGAAAATCTAGTAAATTAAATATTCATTTTAAGATGAAGTTTAGTTTACAATTTTCTACTTTAATGACAAACTACGAGAATAAAGTCTATTCTCGCTGTTTATCTCGAGATTAAAGTCGACATGTAAAGTGGAAATGTCGACTTTATTCTCGACATTAGCTTAGCAGCACTGCACAGACTGCACTGACACTGAGAACAGAGGTGTCACTTCCTGACGCCCTTTTTCTGATATCTGACAGGCTGGTTCCACTAGACTTTCTTATTTTATCAGTCCTCCTCTCGCCCGCCCACCTCCACATCCTCTTTGCTTGTGGAACTCCCGCTATTAGCATGTACAGCCCCCTCTCACCTGCCCACCTCTCCATACTCCTTGCTACTGTAATTAAGCTGCTCTGCCCCTGCTATTACCATGTACACCCACATCTCAAAAGCCCATCTCCCCATACTCTTTGCTTGTGAACTCTGCTTCGCCTCATCCCCGCTATTAGCTTTAGCACCGAGTGATCGGCAACATCCCGTCCTGTGCCTCTCCCCTCGAAACTTGCGATCCTGCTTCTAAAATATTTGCCCACCCACCCACTCGTCCCTTGCCATCTCTGCAGAAGCTGTCATCTCACAATGTCATGCGAGATGACAGCTGGGCGCTCAACTAAATTAGCCGGGTGGAGTGCCGGCTAAAAGACGCTAAGGAGAACACTGGTCTATCAAGAAGAAACAGTAAAAGTTACAAAGTATCAAACACAGTGTTCTTGATCATTTTCTTTCTACTTTCTCCTGAACAAAAGCAACTCAGCATGTGTTATAGAAAAAATTGTGCTTCATTCTGCTTTATTCTCTGCTTTAACTAATGTAGTTTAAAGCTTTGACTGGTGTAGTTTTATACTTTTAGTCATTTTGCTCTGGTTTCATGGTGGCTTGGTTATAGCATATATTTTTCCTCTTTTCCTTAAAATAATGCTGTATATTGGTATTGTGAACTTGCAGTATTTGATGTGATGGTGTATAAATGGCACTGGAGTTATACAAATCTATAAAAAAGTATTGCTTTGATAAAAAATATAGTGTCGTCCGTTCATTTTAGATTTATTATTTTGTGTACATAGTACAGTGACATTTCCATTTTCCCACAGGACCAAGAAGCACCACCACACTGCAGCTTTCCTTGTCCAGTACCCAAATATCGCTCCACATGCTATGTAAAATAAATCTCACAAAATATTGTAGCGACACTGACAAGTTGCATTAGCTTGTGGATGAGTCACCAACAGAATTAGCTGACATTCTGTCCAGGAGAATAAAATAGTAATTTTGAAACTGCAGACTACTTACTGTATATTAAGTTTAAAAGTTTGCTCAAATGAATCATAATGAACTAATTGACAAAGCAGTTTATAATTTTAATGCCTCAGTTTTGTTATCCAAAAAGTTTTTGGTGCTTTCAGTTTAAATGGTCAGGAAAGTTTTATAACTTAATGGCGACAAGAACAGAGGTACAGTTGTGCTTCTTTGTGAACCCTTTAGAATTTTCTATATTTCTGCATAAGTATAACCTAAAACATTATCTACTTTTAGGACTCGAGTGAAAATCTGATGAAGAGAAACCAGTTAAACAAATGAGACAAAAATATTATACTTGGTTGTTTATTTATTGACGAAAATGATTAATATTACATATTTGTGAGTGGCAAAAGTATGTGAACCTCTAGGATTAGCAGTTAGTTTAAAGGTGAAATTAGAGTCAGGTGTGTTCAATCAATGGGATGACAATCAGGTGTGAGTGGGCACCCTGTGTTATTTAAAGAACAGGGATCTATCAAAGTCTGCTCTTCACAACACATGTTTGTGGAAGTGTATGATGGCACGAACAAAGGAGATTTCTGAGGAACTCTAAAAAAAAGAGTTGTTGATGCTGATCAGGTTGGAAAAGGTTACAAAACCATCTCTAAAGAGTTTGGACTCCACCAATCCACAGTCAGACAGATTGTCTACAAATGGATGAAATTCAAGACCATTGTTACCCTCCCCAGGAGTGGTCGACCAACAAAGATCACTCCAAAAGCAAGGCGTGTAATAGTCGGCGAGGTCACAAAGGACCCCAGGGTAACTTCTAAGCAACTGAAGACCTTTCTCACATTGGCCAATGTTCATGTTCATGAGTCCACCATCAGGAGAACACTGAAAAACAATGGTGTGCATGGCAGGGTTGGAAGGTGAAAGCCACTGCTTTCCAAAAAAACATTGCTGCTCATCTGCAGTTTGCTAAAGATCATGTGGACAAACCAGAAGGCCGTTGGAAGAATGTTTTGTGGACGGATGAGACCAAAATAGAACTTTTTGGTTTGAATGAAATTATGCTGGAATGCAGTGTTTTCCTGTCTCCAAACATAAGAACCTTATCCCATCTGTGAAACATGGTGGTGGTATGTTCATGGTTTAAGCCTGTTTTGCTGCATCTGGGCCAGGATGGCTTGCCTTCATTGATGGAACAATGAATTCTGAATTACATCAGAGGATTCTAAAGAAAAATGTCAGGATATCTGTCCATGAACTGAATCTCAAGAGAAGGTGGGTCATGCAGCAAGACAACGACCCTAAGCTCAGAAGTCGTTCTACCAAAGAATGGTTAAAGAAGAATAAAGTTAAATGTTTTGGAATGGCCAAGTCAAAGTCCTGACCTTAATACAATTGAAATGTTGTGGAAGGACCTGAAGCAAGCAGTTATTCCTCCAAGCCAGTGTGCAGGAATGATCAAAAGTTACCAGAAACGTTTAGTTGCAGTTATTGCTGGGGTGGGGGATGGGGTGGTGGGTTTGCATGTGGTGTTATGGGTCCACAGCTCGCTCAGTCTTTATAGAACTATCCTATCATTAAACAAAATCTCATTGTAGTGTGTCATAGTCCATCATCTTGATGCCCCCGCAATCTCTTGGATTGTGGACTACCTGACCAACAGACAGCAGTTTGTAAAGCTGAGGGACTGTGTGTCAGAAATGGCGGTGTGAAATACTGGCGCACATCAGGAAAATGTCCAGTTTCCCTTCCTGTTCAACCTGTATGCAATAGACTTCCAGTACAAGACTACTGCTCACCATCTACAGAAATTTTCTAATGACTTGTCCATCATCCTGTATTATTAATGCATTCTTAATAATACATAATACATTCTTATTAATGCATTATTATTAATGATTATTAATAATGGAGAATGAGTCAGAGCTCGGGAAGGTTAAGGAGGACTTTGTCTTGTGGTTTAGGGAAAACAACCTGCAACTCAACATCAGCAAGATGAAAGAGCTGGTGGTAGACTTGCACTGTATCAAGAAGTCTCCGAAACCATTCACCACCCGGGGAGGACATGGAAATGATGCAGAGCTACAAGTACCTGAGGGTCCATATAAACAACAAACTGGACGGGTCTGACAACACAGTGGCTCTGTACAAAAATGGCCAGATCAGACTGTACTTGCTAAGAAGACTCCCGTGTTTTGATATGTGCTGCAAGTTGCTGCAATTGTTCTATCAGTCCTTAGTAACCAGCACGGTGTTCTATGATGTGGTCTTTTGGGGAAGCAACTTGAGCTCTAAAGAAGCCTAAAGCCTGAATAAACTTATCAGGAAAACCTGCTCCATCACAGGACAAACTCTGAACACACTGGAAGTTGTTGTAGAAAAGACGAGAGTGGCAAAATTGGATGCCATCATGAAAAATTCCCTCCATCCCCTCCATCAAGCGATCTCTAAGAAGCGCCTCTGGGAGTCTCTTCTGCCCACTGCTATCAGGCAATTCAATGTTTCCTCCTGAGGTACTCATTAAGTTTATTTTAAAATATCTGAATAATAAACATTTATTTATTTTTACATATCGATTGATAGATTGGCTGTATTTGTCCTCTGAGTCTGTATTCTTATGTTTCTGCAGCTGTATGCATTTCAATTTCCCCCTAGGATTAAGAGAAAAGCCAAGCAAAATGACACCTTTTATTGGCAAACTAAAAAGATTCCCTTGGGATTAATAAAGTCAAATTAATAAAATCACATATTACGTAAACAAACAATATTAGTGAGTAACTTGTTTTCAAAATAGTTAGCTTCTAAATATTCTCAGTAGTTAGTTTTTCCCTTTGCAAAATCAATATATTTTGTAGACCAATTATCACACAAGCAGTCAGTAGAAGAAATGGCAGTTAAAGAATATAGGAGGAACTGCTCACAAATTGTATGCAGATAGTCACACATTTTACATGTGTAAGTATGATATGGAACGTAAAGTCCTTAGTAAGAGCTCATGACAATACGAATACTACAAACGCAACAGTTGTGTGAAACTACTCTGTAGCCTAGGCTAAATGTCATCAGTCATAGTGTTTGTGCTTTTTGGTTTTGGAGGCATCTTTTTCATTTTGAAATCTGCCTAATTGGTTTTCGTTTGTTTAATTAAATGTGTTGTGACTCATACATTTTTTTCTTTCTTGACTAGTCCATTACCTCATAATAATAACTGCTAATAACTACCCACAGTTATCTGGATATGAGGCAGATAGAAAACTTCAAGAACTGTTCCTCGTGTCTTGATTTGTCTCAAGAGATGTACACCGGTAGTTCCCATTTGGTAACTGATGGCTGATGATATTGAATTGATAACAGCTGAGGGGAACTAAAAAGAAATTCTCATGGCCCACTAACGAAAGAAACCAATTGCATCATGTAAAAAGCAAAGAAAACGAGAGCAATGAAACCCAATTGCAGTTTTATTCTGTGATTAAAGGAACTAGTAAAGTCCCACAAAGCCATATGTGCTTTAGAAGACTTGTCTAAGAAAATCTGACATTCTTTTAACACACTGGCAACAATAACTAATGATAATAAGGCTTGCTATTAAATGCCCAGTCAGAGGCAATGGGACTTGCTACTAAAGACTGAAGTAATGTTTATAGTTTACTTTCAGTTCCCAGCTTTCATTTCACAGTAAAAATCTGATTTGCTTGAGAGTATATATTTTGTGGAAGTGTCTGCACATCTGACAGTAAATTACATTTTTTGCTATAGTCTGCTGTACTCAAACAGTAATGTTTTGCATACCAATGAAAAACAGTGTAATATTTTTTTCTAAATATTATAATTATTACAGATTATAGCAACTATGGTTTTTCTCAGGACAGATTGGAATGCACAGCTCATTCTCATCTGATATTTCCGGGTTCTCATATATCTGAGCCCTCAATGTATCAAAAGGGCGAGTTGGGCTTAAGACAAACTTGGGCCTTTCTTGCTTAAATTAAGGTTTCTTGTTGAAACGTTTGTTCAATTAGCTTTGCCTTGCCATACTATATGACATTTGCTATGTAAGGAGTAAAGTTAAAGTAAAGGTAAAAAATGGCAAACTATCAAAACTCTGTTTTGTCTCTGTAGATGTGCAAGCTCTTTTTCTAAGTAGAACTTGTAGTTAATAGACACTGGTTCAAATAATGAGTCCTGCTGTAAAACTACTCTTTTTTTGGTCTTAAACATAAGCTTTTTCAGTAAAAAATGTGTGCTATTTGGAAATGGCTTATTTATATTCAGATGCAGTTTAACATGCATATACCCTGATGGGCCCATGTGTGTCACTGTTTTGCCAAGTCTGACATCAGCAACTGAAGGAATGAACAGGAAAGTGAGCAATTAAAGCATCAAGCTCTGCTCTAAACAGTAGTCCACCTCCTGCAGCCATTGTACACCCCATGGATAGAACTTGGCAGCCCTGAGCTAATGTCATAGTTCATCTATGTATTTTCCAAACCTGCTTTTTCCATTACAGGACCACAGGAAGCTGGAGTCTATCCCTAGAGGTGGCATGCATATTTGTTGAGCTGCCTTACAAGCTCCAGGACACTGGGTTGAACACTGTCGATGTGTAGTTTGCATTATTCTCATATCTCCAAGTTGTCTGACTTTAATGGTCTCTGCACAAGTCAGCAGCCGTTTGTTGACAGGCACGCAAGCAGGGGTTAATTGCTTTCTTCTGCTTACTGCTATCAGTGGTTTCTCTAGCATCCATTAATTTTCTGACTTTGTTTTGGATAATAAAAAAAAAATTTGTAGGATAATAAGAAAAGTGACAGCTTCTTTTTTGACTTATTTTATAGCTCTCATTCAATCCTTATACCAATTCAATTGTATTTACCTGACAGACAAGATTAGACAGGAGTCCCCTTGGGCTATGATGTTTGCTGATGACATTGTGATCTGTAGCGATAGTACGGAGCAGGTTGAAGAGACCCTGGAGAGGCGGAGATATGCTCTAGAGAGGAGATGAATGAAGGTCAGTAGGGACAAGACAGAATACATGTGTGTGAATGAGAGGGAGGTCAGTGGAATGGTGAGAATGCAAGGAGTAGAGTTGGTGAAGGTGGATGAGTTTAAATACTTGGGATCAACAGTAAAGAGTAGTGAGGATTGTGGAAGAGAGGTGAAAAAGAGAGTGCAGGCATGGTGGAATGAGTGGAGAAGAATGTCAGGAGTGATTTGTGACAGAGAAGGTATCAGCAAGAGTGAAAGGGAAGGTCTATAGGACGGTAGTGAGACCAGTTATGTTATATGGGTTTGAGACAATGGCACTGACCAGAAAGCAGGAGACAGAGCTGGAGGTGGCAGAGTTAAAGATGCTAAGATTTGCATTGGGTGTGACGAGGATGGATAGGATTAGAAATGAGTACATTAGAGGGTCAGCTCAGGTTGGATGGATGGGAGATTGTGTTGGTTTAAACCTGTGCAGAGGAGAGACGCTAAGTATATTGGGAGAAGGATGCCAATGATAGAGCTGCCAGGGAAGAGGAAAAGAGGAAGGCCTAAATGAAGATTTATGGATGTGGTAAGAGAGAACATGCAGGTGATGGTTGTAACAGAACAAGATGCAGAGAACAGAAAGATATGGAAGAAGATGATCTGCTGTGGCGATCCTTAACGGGAGCAGCTGAAGGAAGAAGTGATTTCTACCGCCTTTTAGCCTATTTCCCAGCATTATCCTTTTTCTATCACCTTCTAAGTCTTAACTCTGCCATTTGTACTGCTTGTCTTCTTTGGTCCTTTTTTAAATCTTTTTTCTAAAGTTAACTTGCCCTGATCCTAACTAGTTAATTAGGGAAAACTTTACTGTTATGTAGCCTCCCACACTGCCCTCTGAGCACATGTTTATATTTCCCATCTAATCACTGCAAGTAAATTCTTGACTTAATTTTCCCAGAGGTCCCTGGTGTGCTGCCCACCTGCCCATCCTTGCAGGCTGCATTTCCCAGTAGAGAATGTCTCACTTCCTCTGACTGCTTCATTCACCAAATGGGTCATGTGAAACTTTAGAAGACAAACTCTGAACTAGATTAGCAAGAAGTTGAAAAATGAAGAGCTGATCGTTTGTAACTGCTTCAACTTTAGTGGGAACCAGTGCTCTTAAACTCTTGAGCAAGCCTGAGGTCAAAATATTGAAATAAGTCCCTAGTATGCAAAGTTCTTCAAATCTGTCCATATTGTCCAGTTAGGCTAATAATACCAGCACTGGTATTATCTGGTAGATCTAGGCAAAGCTTTAAAGGTACTACATTACACACAGGGCATCAGTCAAGTGAGAAATGGGTTACAGTGCCAGGTGGAGGCCTGTGGTCGTTGGATGGTCTGTGGGAAATGTCTTCTAGTGCAGGAGCCCTGAATTGGCTATGGAGCCTTAAGGATTTCAAAATGTTGTGAATTTGTGCGAGTGAATATCTACAGTATGTGTTCTGTTAATTTTTAATAAATTTTTGCTGTAATCTCTCTCTAATATAAGACAATTGTCTGGATTTGTTCTTTCAGACTCAACATTATCTTGGTGCTGCAAAGATAAAAATGTATGACTTAGTTATTATTCCCCTATGGTTCTAGACATGTGGGACACTTTGTGTATGTATATATATGTGTTTATTTACTCATTGTGTTGAGTGAGTATGTATATATTTATGTATGTATGTGTGTGTGTGTGTGTTTATATATATATATATATATATATAATACATACACTGAAGAGTTACACAGGTACTGCCCAGATAACTAGTTGGGGGGAAAAAAAAATTTCTTGAAGTGGCCTAAGGTTTTTGTACAGCACTGAGCGAGTGTATATACTGTAAATTATTTTATAAACTTTATATGCAGTATATAAGAAATAATGATAATAAAAATAGTAATTATTCTCCGATTTCTGCAAGCCATTTAGTTTTTGTCATGGAATGTACTGTATGGTTGTGAAAACACATACATTAATAATGTATTTGCAAACTAGAGTGATAGTTTTAAACTCTCTGCCAAGTAATCATGGATGTAAGTTAATAAAGAAGAATGCAGGATAGACAAAGATGTTCATGTTTCTGATTCTTAAGGGAAATTCGTAAACTATTTAGTTTAAATCACGGAATAGAGAAGATGGGTGTATATGATATGTAGCATATAGGTTGATATTTTTTGTTAATATCTAAAAGTATAAATGTTTAAACTGTTGTTTAACTATATAATTGTTGTGAACAAGGAAACTGGACAAATGATTGAGTGTGCCCGAGCTGTTTGAGTGGTGAATAGTCCAGGAAATGTGTGTGTGTGTGTCTGTCTGTTTGTCTTAGTAGTTGCACAAGGACAATCAAAGGAATTACACAAGGACAATTAAAGGAAAGCTTACAAAGGCATGTTCTTTTGCCATTTTACATCCTGAACACAGTAAACCAGATGATCCCCTAAAGTGAAATGCCCAGAAGGAATGTAACTACAGGTTTATGGGCTTCCTAAAATTAAAACATTTGGCAATATCAAGTAGTATTGGTTTGTAACCATTGCTTGTTGTACCTAGCTTCCTTATAACTTGGACATATTATCAGTAACACACCAATTTATATATTTATATAATATATACTTTTTATATAATTTATATTATACGTTATATATATCTGGACCCTACAGAGGTTGCACGGGTAGTCCAACTTCTCCAGGATGGCACATCAATACGTGACATTGCCAGGCGGCTTGCTGCGTCTCCCAGCACAGTCTCAGGGGCATGGAAGAGATTCCAGGAGACATGCAGTTACTCTAGGAGAGTTAGACAAGGCCGTAGAAGGTCCTTAACCCATCCGCCGGACCGGTATCTGCTCTTTTGGGAAAGGAGGAACAGGATGAGCACTGCCAGAGCCCTACAAAATGACCTCCAGGAGGCCACTGGTGTGAATGTCTCTGACCACACAATCAGAAACAGACTTCATGAGGGTGGCCTGAGGACCCGATGTCCTCCAGTTGGCCCTGTGCTCACTGCCCAGCACCTTGGATCTCAATTGGCATTTGCCATAGAATACCAGAATTGGCAGGTCCACCACTGGCGCCCTGTGCTTTTCACAGATGAAAGCAGGTTCATCCTGAGCACATGTGACAGACATGAAAGGGTTTGGAGAAGCCATGGAGAACATTATGCTGCCTGTAACTGGTTTGGTGGTGGGTCAGTGATGGTATGGGGAGGGATGCACAGACCTCTACCAGCTAGACAACGGCACCTTGACTGCCATTAGGTATCGGGATGAAATCCTTGGACCCATTGTCAGACCCTATGCTGGTGCAGGGGGTCCTGGGTTCTTCCTGGTACAAAACATTGCCCGGCCTCTTGTGGTGAGAGTATGCAGGCAGGTCCTGGACGATGAAGGAATTGAAACCATTGAGTGGCCCCCACAGTCGCCTGACCTAAATCCAATAGAACACCTCTGGAACATTGTTTCAGTACATCCAACGCTGCCATTTTACATCTCCGACTATCCAGGAGCTCAGTGGTGGTACCCTGGTCCAGATCTGGGAGGAGATCCCCCAGGACACCATCCATCATCTCATTAGGAGCATTCCCCAACATTGTCAGACATGCACACAAGCACGTGGGGACCATACGAACTACTGAGTACCAGCCCGCCACATCATTTTTTTTACTTTGATTTTTGGGGTGTCTTTGAATTCAGCCCTCTGTAGGTTGATAATTTTCATTTCCATCAAACGATGTGGCATCCTTTCGTTCTGAACACATTACCCAGTCCATATCAGTATACAGATCCAGCATGATTTTTTTTCCCATTGATCTCTGATGTGTTTTTAAAGTGTTCCTTTAATTTTGCTGAGCAGTTTTTATATATATATATATATATATGCCATACTACTCCTACAGAGAGTAGTACACTCCATGCAAAAACAAAATCTGTTTCTCCACCTCCCAATACCCCCAATAAACCTGCTGCTGTAATTAAAGTACATTGACTGAAAGTGGACAAATTAGAACATATTACCATTTATCATTTCTGATCATTTTAGATGAATATGAGCATGATCCTTGTACAAAGTGGGGCATTGTGCCAACCATTTCGTGACCCACAAAAAGCCATTTCATTCTTGAGTAATAATAGTAAGTCAGTAGTGCAATAAGGCTCTGTCTAAACAGCTGTAATACATCTTTGTCCAACCAGGGTGACACAACATCCTTACATTGAAACAGTTCCAGGCTGACAGCAATTCTCAGACTTTTGCATTTTTGGAAGTATAATTAAATTCCCAAAACAGCAAAATATCCAGTAGGCATTGCTGAAATATCTCCTTTGAGATAACAATTTGTATTCAATTCAGAGCAGCTTTCCTTTTTGTTTTTATCATCTCCCACATTTCCATCCCTATGTAAACATTGTTCAGGAGGGAGGCTGTTGTGCACATTGAAGTGTTTCTCTGCTTTCTGTCTTCTGACAGCTTTTAAAAGTTCTGACCAGATCCTAAACAATTGTGATATAGTACTGTTTGCCACTATTCTTTTGGATTCTGTGTTGTCAGTATGTGCCCAGAAATGACTGGCTTTTTGAGAAACCGATGATTCCAGAGGGACCCAAAAGTGTTTTTGCTAGCATTTTGTTGCTTTCATTGTTTCTGGAAATGAGATGCCTGCTGATAAACACTATGCTGTGTGCAGTTTGTCTTGTTCTGTCCATATCTCTTCACCGTGCAATACAAGAAGATGATTAGATATCCCACTTCCATCCCAGCTTTCCTTATGACTGGTTGCTGCAGCTTCAAGGTCACGAGGTGATAGCATTTTCTCAAGAGTCTGGCAAGTCATCTTTCTTATACCATTCTGGAGAAATAACATCCCTAGCATTTCTAGTGATCAGTGATTACTCCTGTTTAAGATAAAACAGGCTTATGAGTTGCACACTTAGTGAACCGATTTATCTCAGCCTGCCCAATGAAAATTTATACATGCAGGCAGGCAGCAGGCATTGCAGTTCAGAGAGTAAATTTGCCACATGAGAACTTCCACCAATGCCCTGAAGCCATTTTGTAAGGTAATACGTGATGATTGTCGTAGACTACTAATATGCAGCCGCAGACACAGATAACATTAATAATTTAGAAGATGGCTCTGGTGTCCCACTAGATCAATTTTTTCGGCTTTATGAGTTCTCAGTTACAGGGATTTGTCTTTTGGAGTTTGGGTGGGGGAGGAGGAGAGAGATTTTTTTTTTTTATTTAAATAAGCCTACAACATACATTTTAAAGAATGGTAACAGACAATTTATTAAGAGCAGCTGCATCAGAAACCAAATAATACTGTGTACTGCTAATAGCAAAAGTTAAGTTACTTCCATTTTCCACCATTGTTACCCAGAGTAATTTCAGCACAGGCCTTTCTTAGGTAAGTAGACATTTTGTTAGCAATGTTGTGTGATGCCAAGTTACTGAAGTACACATTGCCTGGATTATGGAAGATGATTGGCTCAGCATGTCAAAAAACTGTAGTGGATGCTTAGGACCGGTCTGATCTCACATATAGTAATGGTAGCAACAGAAGTTGCGAACTAAAACTGTAAACGTACCGTTGTCTCAAATGCTGCAGCTACAAAGTATACTTTTCTAAAGCAGTGAATATTCTTTTGCTTAGTTTGCACTTTTCAATGAGGGACAGCTGTCCATTTCAAATTCAGCATTTTCCTTTGTTTTTAATCACAGTTCATGCATTAAGGTTCATCCAGTATGCAGGTAATTGGAGACGTCCTGTCTTGGTCAGCTGCTTGCTTGATGACATTTAATACACATGGCAGAACGTGAGCTCCTTGAGACACTGCCCTCGTCTCTTTTGTCTCCATTATGACACACAGAGCTGCACTCCATGTGTACTGCTCCTACTTCACAGCTCCAAGAACATGATGCTTGATAGCCTTCCTGATTTGTTGCACATACTGTGGTTTCTTTGTTGGCTAATGGCTACATTCTGCCCTTTTGGAGGTATGTACAATTATGTGCTGCAGTGGTCTAATCCCCTACTCCTACTTAAGGCAGTTGGGACAGGCATTTGTCAACATTCTTTATTAGGCTGATCAGATTAAGAAGATGGATGACCAAAATGTATGCCTCCTTCCCTGGCTGCACAGGCAAACATATGCAGAAGATTGTGTAAACATCAAGGAGTGCTGAGGCATTAAGCTCCGAGCCAAAAGCATCAGAAAAGGTCATTTGCATTGTAGTCACTGCTCTGAAAAATGGGAGTTCAGAAAGTATGGCTTGGACAGCTGAGTGATCTCTCACTGCTTAATGAAGTGAATGGATCTCATTTGAACTTGCCTTGTGATGTAGACAGACCCTGCACTCTGTTTCTCTGTGCAAAGCGCTTTGATGCAGTGCTCTCCATTAAAGTCAAAACATAAAGCAGAAGCTTTATCAGAATTGGCCAATATAGTTATTTCTAGTTTATAGTGTACAGTAGGTGTATCTAGTGGGGTTTGGGAGTGTTGGTGTACAAAATGTTTTATTTTTTTTTTTTAATTTGTATTTCTTTTTACCCCTTACTTGTCTGTCTCTATAAATGTGTATGTGTCTGTCATGCACAGAAGAAATGAGAGGATGTTTTTGTAAGCTTCCATCCAGTTTTTATTTTATATAAAGAAGGTACCTTTGTTTAAAAGTAATAAAAACAGAAGTCTTGCCATTTATAAAAAAAAATAAATGCAAGCAATAGTTTAAAAATATCCATATTAAAAGTACCCCCCATATATTCCAAAACTGATGTCTATCTTCTTTACCCAAATTATATTTTAAACCCCAAATGACAAATCTTTAAAAGCATCCAAAATGTTACAACCTTTTTTGCAATTTTTTTTTTCCCTTTTAAACCTGAGATTGCTGTTTGGCCGTTTCTTATATCAACCTTGCAGAATTGAACCTTTGCTTTTTTTTCCTGAGTCGATTTTGTGATAGCTGGCATAGGAGGAGTTGCTTATCCTGTTTGGCATATGCTTAAGTTGTTGTCTGGCATTGCAGGTGAGACCAAACTCTTTGATGGTTTGGAAAAAAGGGTTTCCAGTCCCTTCTTCCTCACAGTAAGCTTTATTGTATGAAGAAGGGTGGAATTCCACTCTGTTGCTTAAAGAGCATCAGCCTCTGGCAGACAATTTCTTTATTAATAAACCAGGCAGTGTTGGAATGGTCTCTAGAGTTGTAGCCCACACACAAAACAACCAGGCTTGTGTTGAGAAACTGTAAAAAATAGTTTTGAAGTCATGAAACCCTTTGTACACCACTTTAAAACCAAATTTGTGTACAGTTGAAATATAGTCAATATTCACTGATAAACACTACATAGAAGTAGCAATAGCAGGCCTGGAAGGTGTGGTTGAAGAGGAGGGCTAGCATTTGGGCTGTTGGTGACCGTTTTGCTGATTGTGGTGCAAGATTCAGTCCAGTATGACTGAGAAGTGCTGCCTGATCTGGCAATAACTATATCATATTTCATTGCAGAGAAATTTATGGGTCCATTGGGTACCTGCAATGTCTTTGTGAGTGGTGAACTTCCAGGTGCAGTCACCTAAAAATATAACACAAGAAGTAATCTGAGTTAGAAACATTTTGACACCAGAATACATGTTTCATAGATACATCAGCACCTACTGCATTATAGTGTTAGTAACAGTGGGATGGAGGATTTTGGCACTAGGTCACCTACCCAATCTCATTTTACTTTCCCAGCTCCCCCTCTAAACAACACATTAAACCCATTCGTCTAAAGAAACCAACCTAGGACAGCAGAATGGCCACAGCCTATTATATCCTCCTCAGTTTCAAATCTTAAGTGACTTTGGGTTAATTCATCGGCTTTATGTTCTGTAACCCATGCATATATGTATGGGACTGACTGCCACTAAGCCACTGTTGACTGCATCTCTTGTTTCAAATTTGGCAGCCACACAGGAAGTGTCATTCTTATTTTTGTTCAGTAGAGGTGGATGCTCCTTTTGAGGTAGGGAAGTTTGCAGCAAACCGAGACTGACACCCAAGTTTTATACAAAGTTTCAAGCAAAAATGTATTTAAGTGATGCTAAAGGTTTCAAACCAAGATTTGCAAAAGTAGAATGGCTCGGTATTGGTCCCAGAAGACCCCTATAGCACAAAATGGTCATTTACACCTTGCAAGATCAGGGTCGAAACAGTCCCTGTAATAAGCTAACAGGACCACATCGCATGTGATACTGTGTTAGGTTTGCAGGCGGTTGGTTGGTTGGTTAGTTGCTTTTCCTTACTTTTGGTGTAGACTTCAGCTTTGATTACCACTGCAATGTATGCTACAGGACACTGCTGGCTCCATAAAATAAAAGCAAACTTTTCTACATTCCATTTGTTTTGTGATGTTTTATATATATATATATATATATATATATATATATATAACAAACACACAACAAAACTAGAATATTACACAATACACTTGATATTTTATTATTATTTTGATATTTTTATTTCAAAATTACCTTGGGGGAAAATGTTGGTATGGTACACACTCTTTGATAAGTAAAGTTGTATTTTGTCATTTTATTAAATGTAATAAATATTTACTACTCAACCTATTTTATTGTAGTTTGCACTTTAAGAATAGATTTAAAATAAATATTCATCAGTAGCTGAAGTTTAAAACTTCATTTTGATAATTTTCCACTATGTAAAATGACTGATATGCTTGATGGTTGGTCCTCTAAAATAGAGTACACTTCAGCAAGCAATGACTTGTTTAATAATGTCAGATATTTCAGGCTCCAGCTGAGAAAGTTGAGGCCTCTCCATTCTAGGACTGAGAAAGTTGGTTGTGTGCTTATTTTTGCCCTGTCCAGTTTTCTACATATACAGTAGTCATTTGAATTTCACATCCATGGTGGCAATGTGACTGCAAATTGAACTCTGCCAAAAGAGTGAAATAACAGTACAGAAAACTGTTATTTTTACTGGCTTGTCCCTCTTATATAAACATCTTAAAGTAAACGTACTGATGAATGTACTTGTTAAGTTTAAAAAGAATGTTGTGCGATTTTTACGAAGTGCCTGTGTAGCAAGGTAGATTTGGGAAAGAGAGAGTTGCGGTTGCAGGCGTCAGGCTAAAAAAGGGACTTTATTTTGATTTGACATGTACAGTATACTATAATTGAGGGTACCCTTGGACCACATTGTGCTACTATTATAGTCATAGAATGGCCTTTAAGAAAGTAACATCCGTCCAGCTATGCACAAAAAAAAAGAAAGGCCAAGAAACTCAGACAGATGCTCCTTTAAAACTGCCTTCAAAGTACATTTTGAGGCCACCATGAGGAAACATTTTCTGCTGCTCATTTTGGTTTTAGAGTAGACCTTATTCTGGATATGCCCTTGTGCACACAGACATTGCTATTAGACTTTCGCTGGTGGGTGGACACTGAATGACAGAAGGTGAGGGGAAAAAAGTAGGCAATGACAAAGAAAGAATAAAGGCAGGAGATTTGGGGAAGTTGAAGGAAAGTAAGTCAGCCACTAGTTATAGCAGTAATGTTAACAAAGGCTTTTGCATGGTATAGCACAAGTTTAGTCAAATGTTTCTTAAATCTTACAACAGCTGTGACCCAGAGACACTGTTTCCAGGGCTATTGTCACACTGAAGTGTTCATTTACAAATCTTTAGCTGCTCATTTAATGTGCTACTCTGAATAGCAAGAAGATCTGTAAATGAAGTCATTGTATGCATCAACCAAAATTTCAGAGCTTGAACCACTGCCATGGAAATAAAGAATCCAGTATGCTATGCAGAAAATGCTAATGTCAATTGTTATAAAGTAAAAAGGGTAGAATTAATAAAAAAAAAAAAGATTAACACACTTTTCATATTGCTTGCAGATGAAAATTAACTAGTTCAAATTCTAGCTACAGTGGAATGCAAAAGTTTGGGCAACCTTGTTAATAGTCATTATTTTCCTGTATAAATCGTTGGTTGTTACGATAAAAAATGTCAGTTAAATATCATATAGGAGACACACACAGTGATATTTGAGAAGTGAAATGAAGTTTATTGTATTTACAGAAAGTGTGCAATAATTGTTCAAACAAAATCAGGCAGGTGCATAAATTTGGGCACCGTTGTCATTTTATTGATTCCAAAACTTTTAGAACTAATTATTGGAACTCAAATTGGCTTGGTAAGCTCAGTGACCCCTGACCTACATACACAGGTGAATCCTATAATGAGAAAGAGTATTTAAGGGGGTCAATTGTAAGTTTCCCTCCTACTTTAATTTTCTCTGAAGAGTAGCAACATGGGGGTCACAAAACAAATCTCAAATGACCTGAAGACAAAGATTGTTCACCATCATGGTTTAGGGAAAGGATACAGAAAGCTGTCCCAGAGATTTAAGCTGTCTGTTTCCACAGTTAGGAACATATTGAGGAAATGGAAGACCACAGGCTCAGTTCAAGTTAAGGCTTGAAGTGGCAGACCAAGAAAGATTTCGGATAGACAGAAGCGACGAATGGTGAGAGCAGTCAGAGTCAACCCACAGACCAGCACCAAAGACCTACAACATCATCTTGCAGCAGATGGAGTCACTGTGCATCGTTCAACCATTCAGCGCACTTTACACAAGGAGATGCTGTATGCGAGAATGATGCAGAGGAAGTCTTTTCTCCGTCCACAGCACAAACAGAGCCGCTTGAGGTATGCTCAAACACGTTTGGACAAGCCAGCTTCATTTTGGAATAAGGTGCTGTGGACTGATGAAACTAAAATTGAGTTATTTGGGCACAACAAGGGGTGTTATGCATGGAGGAAAAAGAACACAGCATTCCAAGAAAAACACCTGCTACCTACAGTAAAATATGGTGGTGGTTCCATCATGCTGTGGGGCTGTGTGGCCAGTGCAGGGACTGGGAATCTTGTCAAAGTTGAGGGACGCATGGATTCCACTCAGTATCAGCAGATTCTGGAGACCAATGTCCAGGAATCAGTGACAAAGCTGAAGCTGCGCCGGGGCTGGATCTTTCAACAAGACAACGACCCGAAACACTGCTCAAAATCCACTAAGGCATTCATGCAGAGGAACAAGTACAACGTTCTGGAATGGCCATCTCAGTCCCCAGACCTGAATATAATTGAAAATCTGTGGTGTGAGTTAAAGAGAGCTGTCCATGCTCAGAAGCCATCAAACCTGAATGAACTAGAGATGTTTTGTAAAGAGGAATGGTCCAAAATACCTTCAACCGCAATCCAGGCTCTCATTGGAACCTACAGGAAGCGTTTAGAGGCTGTAATTTCTGCAAAAGGCGGATCTACTAAATATTGATTTCATTTTTTTTTTGTGGTGCCCAAATTTATGCACCTGCCTGATTTTGTTTGAACAATTATTGCACACTTTCTGTAAATCCAATAAACTTCATTTCACTTCTCAAATATCACTGTGTGTGTCTCCTATATGATATATTAACTGACATTTTTAATTGGAACAACCAACGATTTATACAGGAAAATAATGACTAACAAGGTTGCCCAAACTTTTGCATCCCACTGTATTTTGTCTGGAGGACAGCTGCTAGTTCCATGGTGGAAAGAATTCCAAGATAACAAATGTAAATATCCATTTAAGTAAAATCAAGCTTGAGTTCTGTCCTGGTGACACGTGTGATCTCTTTGTATCTAGAGGTCTTAATTGTACATTCTAGCAAGTCTGGTACAAATATATTTATACTCGAACTCCCACTCCCCCCTTTTTCTCTCAGAAACCGAGAGCAAGAAGTAATACTGTAATTTAAGCAAGCAAGCAAGCCTTAAAACCATACTCTGACCATGAACAATCGGGAATTCCAAGATCTGCACATCAGTCTTGCTGATCTTTCTAGCACACTTTTCTTGTGTCTACTTGTGATGCTTCTTTGGCCACTTTTAAATTTTGGTTTAGAGCTGCTGCATTGAGAAATACAAATTCCATCTGTATTCATTTGTACCTAATTGTTGTCTCTCTATATTTTGCTACCCTTTTTTGAATCTATCTGTTAAATTTCTTTATGCCACCAACTTATATCAATGTAGAAACTCTGGAGCCACACTCTCAATTTACATCCTTCATCCATTTTCTAACCTGCTTATCTAATGCAGGGTTGTACAGCTCAAGTGCCTATTCCAACAGCATTACCTGAAAGACTAGAATCAATCCTAAACAGAGCATCAGTCCTTTGCAAGGCAAACCACACACACTTTGCAAACTTAAAACTGTCAAATAACTCAAAACACGTGTTTGAGATGTGGAAGAAAAATCTATACAGATATGAAGAATGTTTACTGAGCCAGGCCTGGGAGTTAAACCTTGGGTTCTGCAGGTGGGACACAGAAGTGCTGACAACACTGATTTTTATTTCCTCGCTATACAACTTGGACTTCACTGATATTTCATCCGTATAGTTTTTCTTTTATTAAGCAGCTGCAGTGCATTATTTCATCCTATTCTGTACTAGTGACTGCCTAGTGAAGGGTTTGGTTATTGTACTCATTATTAATTCCACACTTGCACATTGATAATATGAGCACAACAAATGAAAAAGACCGCTTGAAAAGAAGCATGCTGATAGATCGGAGACAACAGGCTAAATTTCAAAGGTGGAAGTTCATGAGCTTAAAAGGAAAGGGACTGTGGCTTTAACTGCCAATATATAAAAAAAAAATGCCAAATATCCCTTCTGTTCTGCTAACATGGACAACTTCCAAGACTCATTAATGGCCATTAAATAAACAGGAAATCTTCTTCTTGGGCTGTTATTAAGCAAGGATTCCTTTTTTGTGACCTAATGTTAGCAACACTTGTGAAGCTAATATTTATCACATAATATGTTGCTCTGTCCATACACTTAAGTTTGAAGAGATAAACAGCTGTTATTCCGACTGCTCTTTGTAATGAAGCCTGTTGCAGAGCATGCATAGTGCAGTACAAAATGAAAGTGACTAATAGTCCATCCAGAAGCAGGTGATTGGCACACGTTACTTCCACATCTAATGCAGCTGTCTAATGTCCATATGTGATGTGTCACTTCAAGAAATGACAGCAATCCAGGTGTTCTGAATAACATGCGAGGGTGTGGTGCCTTTCCAAATACATTATAGAGGGCAGGTAATGTACCCTTAATTGAAACTGCTAAAGGACTGTATATGGTAGATTTTTAATGTTATTCAAAACCATTAGTGTTGTTTTTGAGTAAAATATACATATGGACACAGAAACTTAACAAAAATGAACTCATTTGGCCTTTCTATAAATGCAATGAGATAAACAGACCATTATACTGATAGTGGCTATTTATAGATGGTAAGGGAAGATAATTCTTGTGTCAGTAAAATATATATATATGTAACACAAACAAACATATTACCTGATAGTGCTGGCATTTGAATCCTCCAGTCATATGTGACTGATACTATAATAGTAAATGTCTATCAAAATTGCATTTATTTATTATTTCACTAAAATATCTCCAATATTTCAAAAAGTACTGTGTTTTGTAATTTGCCTGGAAGCCTAGTTACATTTTCTTTGCCTTACCTTTTATTCTCCAAATCCTGCTGTTGTGTTCTAACCAATCCATAAGAAATTTGTGGGTATTTTTTTCTATGGGTTCTACTCTCCAATTAGTAAAATGGTATAAATGTTTAATCTTCTGTCTTCTAGGGGTTTCCTGGAGCGATGCAATATACCCAAAGGAAGTGTCTCTTGACCCCGAGTAACCGTTGCACACTGCTCGTTCTACTATGTACAAAGCAGATCTTAAAAGTGCAGGTCTCTTTTTCATATTTCATTTACATAGGATCTATATTAAGAGCCTTCTATAATTGAACTTATAATGCTTGCATACCAAAAAGTCAATATATAAGCAGCTACATAACAGGCTGACTGGTGGCTGTGAAACTAGGAATCTGTGCCAGCAATCTGAAGGTTGCTGGTTCGAATCCAATAAATGCCAGAAGTGATTCCACTCCATTGGGCCCTTCAGGAAGGCCTTTAACTTGCAATTGCTCCCCCTTGGGTATGATGTTAACCTGCATCCAGCCCTGGAAGTAGGTACTCCAACTTGCAGGGAGAACTCGAGGATTGGTGGCAGGATTGGCACTTCAGCCACATGAAAACCTCACACTGTTCCATTCCATGTGGGTGCAGCAACACGCTCTATCAGCACATGCTCCCAACCTCTCTCCATATTTTATACTCAGCTTCACAAATCTCTCCCATGGCTTGCAAATTTCATTTAACATTTTTAGTGTCTCCCATGCTTTTCAGAGGAAAGCTATTTTTGAATTTTCTGAAAAAGTGACTGCACAAGATCATGGATGTTATTATAGAGCCTCTCCTCTGCATTCCGGGAGTTAAGAAAAGGCACAAGGCACTAATTGTTTAAGCAGGCATCAACAATTACTTGCAGCAATGTAATGATGTGATTGCTGTTACAGTAAATACTAGAGGCCGTATGAAAACCTGAAGGTTCAAACCAGCCACCACATCCAGTGGTGCTCCAAATTTTTTTCATTTTGTCATACCTAAGCCCAGAATTTGGCAGCCCACCACGAGCACAAATCTACAAATAAATCTGAGGGGAAAGTGCTTAAATAGAATTTTTGCCATTAGTTGCAAAAGAATTTCAAATACAGTTGTATTGGTCAATTATAAATTGTGTTAAGTTATTGCTCAAATTGCTGTTGTAGCAATGTTAAATGTTGTATTCCAATATGCTCTGGTGGTTTTCTGTTTTAGTCTGGCTGGTCCTTTGGCACATTGCTAGTGATCCTTGCCAGGTCACCTAGCCTGCATGGCTTCAGAAACTGGGAGGAAACCAGAGCACAGGATACAAACCCAGGTCTCCTCATTGGCAGCTCTATCATGTCAGCACTTTGCGTCCCAAAGACGTGTTCAGTCCAGATGAACTCACACCTACAAGCAGGCACAGAACAGCACACACATCCAGATGGAAAAGTGTGCAACTGTCACACTTTTAGTGGTTGCGATGACACAACACAGTAATTTGTTTAATTGTAGGGACCCAGGAACACACCCAGCCTTGACCTGGCATGCACATACTCACACAGAGAAACACTGTTATTTGCACAATTAATAGATAAGTATCAATGAAATAGTAATCAAATAGCTTTTTTTAAAAAAAAAAAAGTCATTACATCTTAAAAGTGAAAATTATGATGTATGATGGTTGTCATGTCAACACACGTACTAATATTAGAATATATTAGGTGTGAGTCGTCATTCAGCTGGTTTGACTGCATTTCCCTGCATGATCAAGGGTATCATCATTTCCCAGTTTTTCCAAAATGTTGCATACAGAGGGGTCAGAGTCGCCATAAATATATGCAAGCTTTCAAGGTCGGTTTTCTTTTATAAATCCCAACGCTAGCATGGAAAGCTGTGTATGCACAGTTCAAGCATCTTTTTATTCATATAAAAGTTTTATAAATCTGACTCCTGGTGACTGTGAATTGCAAAGAAGGCTCACACGTGATGGTTAATCTCTCCATCGATGGCTTATGAATAGGTCAATTTAGGTAGTTTACAAGGTGGCTATTGATGGCAAACCAGGCTGGAAACATATCTGTAGTTCTAAATATATTGTCCAAAAGTGGTCAACAAGGTGCATCATCTTATCAGAGCAAAGTTACTCAAATTGCTCACATTGTTCTGTATATAAAGACTGACCTAACAGCAAGAAGGCTGTCCTGTAACTGTGCCACAAAATGAAATTAATATTTTCATAAAGGAATGGATCTAAAACCGCCTCTGTTGAATACACCATGCAACTTCCTTGAAGCGTGAGTGCATGTGGAGAAAGTTCCCAATGAGCCAACAAGATTAGTGAACAAGCATAAGTTGTAACATTAATGCACAAAACAAAAATATTATGTTCGTCTTTATCACTTTTTATGCACAGATGCCTGCACTCACTGCTGATAATAATGCTGTAATGCAGAATAGTATCTTAATAAACTATTCATTGCTGTGTTACTGGTATATCATGCTACACCAAATATTACATCAAGGGTCCTCCGATTTGTCCTAGCAGGCTGAAAGGTTTTTGTTCCAAACCAACTCTTAATTCAAAGCCAGTTACTGCTGTTGAAGCATTTACTGATCTAGAACGGATTTTTGTGCTTTATTTTTTAGTTAACATGCATATTAAAGTTACCCATCCTCAACTGCCACTTTTAGTCCTAAATAGCTACATTTAAAAGTTTAACTGCTTATTGTTATTTGGCAGATAGTTCAGAGAAGAACAACATGCAAATGACAAAAGGAACCAGCACTTCACCATCTAACTCAATAGTCCTCAAGCTCAGTCCTGGGGATCCATTGTGGCTGCAGGTTTTCTTCCCAAATGACTTCTACTTTTGATTAGACATTTAAATTAAGGAGATGGTTACTTCCCAGTTTGTGTTGTGGTGTCAATTTATAAATTCCAAAACTGAGTTTGATAAATTTTTATTGTAATGCAGCAAGTATTCATGTGCTGTATACTACTTATGGATAATTTAGTGTTTAAAATGTTCATGATCATTACCATAATTTTCATTCTACCTTTCCAGTGTTCTGGTTGTTTGGGCCATTATTTAAGCAGGGTTGCACCCATACCATTTTTTTGATGGTGATATTTAATGAGCAATGGCTCATTAAAAAGTGGATGCTTTTATTAGAAGGAAAAGATTCAACATTTTCAAAAATAAATGTATGAGAATGATACTTAAACACACATATATACACATGACTAATTGTATTTATTTTAAAGAGACTGTTTGTAAAAATCCAAATTCCCATCTGGGGACAAATAAAATTCTATCAACCAGCTAATTAAAATGGCTGGCTCAGTAATGGGACACACTCCGGACCCCCTGGAGGTAGTAGCAAAAGAGAGAATTAAAACAAAACGCTACCTTCGAATTAAAGCATACAAGTAAAGTTTGCAGTATAACAAAGCAATTATTGTTCACATTAAATTTAACGACAGAAGGTACAGCACTGCTAACACAATTGCTTTTCGAACAAAAGACATGAGCTACAAGTTTCATACAGGAAGCTGTTGCATTCATTAATTTTAGGTTACATCCACTATGTATCATTCTCCGATTGGTATTTCGGAAGTCTATTGCAGGCTTAAGGGACTATTGACTTGTATGCAATCGGATGTAGCCTGAATGGATATTATACCAGGCATACCTGTACTCCCCTCTAGCCTGCTTTGGTCATTTGACAGCCTCTCAAAGTTGCTCTTTAGGTATCACAAAGATCTCGATCTCTCTCTCTCTCGATCTCTCTCTCTGAGTGTAGTCCAGCCTAACCTATACTTAATCACAGGTTATTGTCTGGGCTAAGAGTACTTCTTTCTATTAAAATCTCCTTATTTTTCTCATATGAGCTAAGCAGATGTATTCTTTTTATCCTTACCTTGAAGCTCTGCCTTTTCATCTAGGGCATACAGTATTAACCATGCTATCTAGTCTTACAATCTGTTGGACAACAACATGCAAATGACTGGTTGTCAGAATGCACCAACTCTGTCCTTACCTTCAGTGTATAATTCCCAGGTAGCAGTAGTCTGTAGTATTCACCATCTTGATTGGTCTTGTAGGGACAGATATTGGACCTCCCTTCAACTTCCACAACAGCATTTGGAATGGGACTTCCATCAGTCGATAAAACCTGCCCCTTCACCCCTAAAAGATATTATGGTCATTGCAAAATTTGATCATATGTTAGTAAAGAACCCATTTCCAGGGCCAATTCCACATTTATCCTAATGTCAATATTCCATCAGACTTCTTACATACTGTACCTCTATGGCATTTTTGGTTTTACACCGGAGAAAAACGGTTTACCATTTTAGTTGTCATGTCATAATGGTGCTCTAGACTGTGCTGCTACAAGCCAATATTTACTTATTACTAGGGGATTTGATAGTGAATACCATCTCAAGAATATACTGCCCCAAAATAGCATGGACAACTTAAAATTATTCGCTCACTATCTCATAGAATACAAAAACTGGGTATATGCCTGACATCACCGTTAAAGTAATAAAGGGTCTGCCAAGTGTCATCTTTCTTAGAAAGATGTTCTGCATCTCCAGTCTAGAATGTATTCTTTGATTATATAAAATGTCATTCTTTATGTAAGTGTAAAAATAAAGCACATAGTAGTATAAAAACTGAATAATCTACTTTATACTTAAAAGGTAGCTATATCTTGTATCTCCTTTCTTTAGTAAGAAGGCGTGCGGGTTTAAACAGGCCTAGGTATACTGTTAATCCCTTAATTGCTCAGAAGAGGTGCAGATGTAATCATTTTTCATCATTTGCTTTCGAACTTTGCTCAGCACCTAAAGCCATATGGAGCAGTAAACAAGCTAAAAACCTGCCCCTAGATGAGACACCTTAAAAGCTACCAAAAAGGAGGGAGCAGCTGCCTTAGGCTAACTAGAGACAACCAATAATACAGCAGTGCCTCTTAAATCATCATCATTAGTATCTAAAAATCCTAAAGGAAGACAAATCCACATTGATAGCTAATATAAAACCAAATTATTCTAAGAGAGGGGTGCATTTTCAAGATTTTGGTTGAAGGTAGGCATTTAATCCTTGTACTTGCCTAGAGCAATACAGTCAACATGTTTAGTGAAATTTAAACTGACATAAAGATCAATTCTAGCGCCACTTTAACTGCAAAGCAAGAAAAGATGTACTTAGTGCTTTCAAGGCAATAAAGACATTATTAACGTTATTGATGTTAATCATTTTCTAAATGACTGATTTCAAATCACTGCCAAAGGTCCTGTTCTGACAAAAACTCGATCATTGGTTTATAGTCGATGCATATAGACTAGAGCTGCACTTTCAAATGAGTAGCCAACACCCCCGTTTAATAATAATTAACAATAAATACCCTTTTAATTCTTAATAGGCCCAGTGCTTAGGACTAAGAGCATAATGATGTGCTCAGAGGTTAATTGTTTAAAAAGCCTGCTAACTGTAAGTGCTCAGTTGATAGCACCAATGTCCCAGGTGTTCTTAGATAACTGCTCACTAAGATACATGTTCAATTTGAAGTGAACAAGCAAAACATGGTCCAGGACTGGGTGGATTAGCAGCCTCCATGGTTGCTGCTTTACTATGAACACACAACCAATCTGCCGTCTCCATGTCTACATGGTGGCAGCAGATGCTTCTCTGAAAGGCTCTCGGGTTTATGTCTTGACAGGACAATTGTGTCTGTAGTACCATATGTTTCATCTTTCAGTGTCCACCTATTTGTGGCATTTTATGGTATCAAGACAATCCATGCAATGTGGCTACCTGGGTTTTGAGCTCTTTCGTTTCTTGGTTAAATGTTATTTTGTATGGCCAGAGACACGACTTTTAGATGGAATCTGGTAGCCTGGTTCAAAATAATCAATGATTTACTGAAAAACTTTGCCATTAATTATGCTCATGTGAAAAGAAAACAGATGATGAAATGAGTGAAGGCAACTGCTAGCAACGATATGACTGCAGATAAAGTGTTTCAAAAGTATTTCTTGTCCACTCAGAATTGTCCAATTCTGTGTGCAGATAAAGCATATCTACTATTTCAATGTTTTTCCTAAATGAGCAATAGGAATATACAGTGCCCTTTCTTTTGGAACCTTCTAGAGTAGGAAAATGGCCAACTTAAATTTACTGTAACTCACTAAATAAGCATAGTGTAGGTATTTCAAACTCAGTGGGAGTTTACTTAAACTGCATGTACGTGAGAAGATTTAAGGAAGGTCAGTGTGATAAATTAATGTAATGCACACCCAAGGAACCAGGAAATTCAAATTTACCTTGAAGCAGCTGACCTGATTTTACATCAACACACAAGCCTGGCACTGTATAAATTTATGGATGTACCATCTCTTAAAAAAACAGACCTACGCCTGCTGATTTATTGCATGCAATACATTTACTCTAAAACCTCAAATGGTCATTTAAAAAGCCATTGATCAGTCAATGTCCAGTGTTTAAACACAAATGCTCACCCAGGTGGACTTGCTGCATGTATGCCAGCAAAGCATTCTTGTTTTCTTGCCAAAACATTTCAAGCTGACTGGAAGGTGGGTATTTACAGCAGGACAACTCCAAAGTCAGTTCAAAACATTGCCCCCAGACATAGTTATAATCTTGCATGCCCCCTGAAATAAAAAATGCAAACTATTATATACATATCTGTCATCCTTAGGTGTCAAGAGAAAACAAAACCAAGCTAAGATTGCTGTCGACTGTACAAACGTCTAACGAAAATGGGCCAGGTCTAAACATGCTGCATGCAATATTAACCCAGAAATAATCAAATATACAATTTGTTGCTTCCTGCACAGTTTATTTTTTATTCTTGTTCAAAACATCAGGAAATCTTCTTTATACCCTAGGAGATATGCAGGCATCTCTCCTCAGCGAAAGCCAGTGTTCATGACTCAGTCAACAAAGTCATTAGGAATAAGGATCCTCAAGTACAAGTAGGCGCCCTGCCCAGAGTTTATTTCCTGCCTTGCACTCTGTGTTGCCTGGGATTGGCTACAGCAGTCCCCCGCGAACCTGTACTTAGGATATAGCGGGTTGGATATTGGATGGATGGATGGATAGTTGGAGAGCTATAGTATTGACAACATAAAATGATTAAAACATTTTTGCAGTAGGCTTGAGTTTAGGTTATTTGCACATTTACAGTGAAACTTACTGGAGGAAAAAATAAAAATTCATATAAACAAAGTGATAGAAGCTTAGGACTTTTCACCCCATCTATTATTGTAGCCAGTTTTTCTTGGATGTTCTTTATACATTTTTCTATACTAGTCTCATTGATTTACACTTCTCTTTATCCTGTCACTTCAATCCTTATCCATATTCTTCTCCCAACTCCCAGTTCAATTAAACTTTGAGGTGGACCGTCATTATATCCTGGGATGCGTTCCTAAAAAGCTCTAAATCTTAGCAATTAAGAAGCAACTTTGAGGCACATGCACAACATAGTGAATTCTTTGAGCGAGTCTCAAAACCCATCCTAACTGGCCACTTTATGAGCGAATATAAAGTACTACTTTGTTAATTCTGCTCTCAAAGTTGCCTACAAAAAAAGTTGATCTACAAGCATTACTTTTATTTTGGGTTGACGCTTTTAGTCGTTGACTGGGATGAAACAAAGTTATGAAAAGTAATAGGACATAAATATATACTACTTATAAATTAATGGTCAAAGTGTAGAAATGAGCACAGAACTGGATGTGTGTTTCTAAGACAAATGCAAAAGAAATGACAGGTATTCATTATAAAACAAAACTACACTCTCATAAAGAAGAGTTTATTCTTAGTAAATGGCAACACTGTATATTCTAAGACAGGTGATAGCCTTTTCAACAGTGAAAAAATTAAAAGTGTAATGAGATGGTGAAGACTGTAAAGATCACAATGCCAATTAACTCTTTCAGACACACAGATTACTACCTGGATAATTTAACAATTTGTACAATTGTTTGGGTATATATTTCATATCTGTTATTTATCCATTCATACAATTTAATCTGTTGCCAAATGAAATTTATGAAGGCTGCAGAAGCACATTTTCCATATAGCTATGCCTACACCTTACCTTGTATTCCATCAGGCTGCAGGTTTGTTGATGTGCTGCACCATATTTTTCTTTGACTTCCATTTGAAAGTTTGTTACATGTGACAATGGATATGCATCCAGGTAGCCTCTATCAAAAAGTAGTCATTCACCGACAAACTTTGTTTCTAGCCTTTTGACACACCGAGTTAGCTCAGATGAGCCATTAAGGGTATGTAAGAAGTCCTTAGTGGTTACAAACTCGAGTGGTTAGAGGCTCGGGCACAGAATTCAACTGACATTCTTCTGGGCAGGTTTTCTTCTTTGTAGCTATAGAGTCTCTCCCTAAGCATATAAGCCTGTAATTCTTGTCCTTCCCTGTTCTATCTTGCCATTCTCCCCAAATCCAATTGCAATTTAGAAAAGGTCTCCATCAAAATAAAGATAGCTGAAACCCAAAAACACTGATTTTTTTTTTTAAGCATTTAAGGAACATAATTTACAAATGTATAACTTAATATTTGTGTAAATACATTTAAGTAGAATACTTCAAGTATCTTAATGTATTAATTATACAATAAAATCCTACAAATGAGTTAATGTTGTTCATCTTAAAAGAGATTTTAAATGTATATCTTAATACTATATTCTAAATGTCTAATGTGAAATTTACGTAAATCTGTGTCACTACTTTGTAATCAATGTTATGTCCTCCCATGTTAATTGCCAAGGATTTAGCGTTCTACTTTTGTTATGATGGGCTATGAGAAACAGTCAAATTAAAAATCAATCTTAAGATGGAGTTTACAATGTTCTATGATATTTTTGGAAAAATGCACCCTTGTCAGTATGTTCAGTTCAGATCACCCAGGTTGTTCCACAATTACATATGCATAAATAAGTTTAATAAGGGCTCCTAGAGAAACCACTGACCTGTTCATTTATCCTATAATGTGACTGGCAAGTCTTTCCTGAGCCTTATGGTCAGTAATTAGAATTTCAACCTTTGTAAAAGAAAAGCAGCAAAAATTATTTCTGAAAGCTTACCTTCCACAGGGTACCAGTTAAACCCATTGGTAATTCCATCAGGGAAAGTCTGTGTGGAATCACAAACATCACCTTTGTACATAACAGTATGGTTGAAAGAGTAGGTTTTAGCAAGATGTATGAAGACATCATTGTCAGGGGATATGCTGTAATCGCGGACTGCCGTACTCCCTATTAAAAAGGAAAACTGATCAATCAATGCAGAAATGTACAGATTGATTAGTGTTGCAATTACACACTTAACATAATGGTCATACAAAAAGCAAAATTGTAAAGATTCTTCCTATCACCCTAAAAAAGGCAAAAGTACAAATTCTTGTTCTTACACAAAATATTTAACTTGTAAGAATAATTTTGTAATAAGGTTCTGAGTAATGGTAGGAAGTGAATAGCTGAACAGTAAATAATGGAAACACTAAAGTTGGGAAGAATAAAGGAGAAGGTAACGCCGAAAACACAGCCAAAAACACTAAAGAGTATGAAGTCAGATTTGAGTAATGTGTTAAGAATACAACAACAACAGGTTGATCTGTTGTGAGCATATCGGGGTAGAGCTTTGGAAGAAAACAGTAAGCCACATGTCAGGATATTATGAACAAGATAAGCCTTGGTCAGCAAATCTTGGAAGGAAAATAAGATATACTCAGATGTGCAAGGATATAAGCAAAATAAAGTTGCAGCCACAGGAAGAAACACGTATCAATATACAGTATACACACAAATAAAAGTTCAAGATAGCATTTGTGTACTCTACCTCCGTCACTGTTGTCATAGGGATAGCTGGCCACCACAGCGCCACCATGAAGATTTGCAGATAGGACAAAGGTTTCGTTGTTAATCCAGTCCATCACTGCTTGGGTTTCTGGTTGGATGGGGGAAGTATTCTTTATAAAGGCATCTGGAAAGTTTCGGTTCAAGTCAAAACCATTTTTATTGTACCTAAAGTGAACAGACCAATCCGCTTTTATTTTAGACACCTCCTTTAAAATGGTCAAAATATTTTATAAAGCAAATTATAATGGAAAACAGATTTTGCTTCCTGAACATTTTTGCGTGCATCTCATGAATTATGGCCTACTGATCACAAAAATCTACTTTAAATTTTCCTAGCCTGTAAAATTTTATTGCAATCACTTATTTTTGTGACCTCCTCTCATATTATACATATACAGTACAACAACTACAATGACTACACCACATCTGCGGCAAACTGCAAGTACTGGCACTGTTACTAGGGAAGTAGCTCAAATATAACAAGTACTGTGGTTTCATTTGCAAATGGGATAGCTGTGCTAAAGAGTCATAAAACTTAAAACTGAAGAAACATTTTGTGAACGTGACAATCAAGGAAGGTGAAGGACTTCTATATTTGAGACAGATATATATAGGCATTTTTGTTGCTCCATAAATCAGACATGTCATCAGTGACAAGTGGTTCACAGATCTGCTGCGAGGGCTGGAGGAAATCATATGGAAGACAAAGAATGTTGTTGAGAATTTTCTTAGCAACTACAAAAGCACCGAACTACACTCACCTGGCTGACAACATGCTTCAAGCATACGAAACATGAAGTACAACATGTCACCAAAAAACCCTTTTTTCCCCTTCACTCTTGAACTTCTTCCCTGATAATCTTGTTGCAGTAGGTGATCACCAGGACACTTCAGCGGCAGAAGAGCAGTACCAAGGCAAGTGGAATGCATCAATTCTGGCCGACTATTGTTAGGCATTAAAATAAGAAGCAGCAGAAGCCAAAGACAAATCAGCAGGAAAACATTTTTAGCTCAACTGAACTAATCTGTTAGGTCAGCATCATTAAAAAAAATGAAACACTAAATTCAATAAAAGGTGATTTCATGTTTGTCCTCCTTACTGTGTGATACAGTAAATCTGAAATTATATTTGTGTTCAAAAAAAAAAAAAATTAGGAAGCAAAACTTTTTGGGGAGAAAAAACTGTTTATCTGCTCGCATATCTTCATTTTTTTTGATCTTACAAATTCATAATAGTGGTAATATAAATAAATGCTAAACCTCTTATAAATAAGTAACTCATTATAGAATTAAACCCATTCAAAATGATATATTGATTGATTGAAATTTTTATTGCGCAACAATTATTTCTTTGATCATAAAGCTTCTGCTTCTAGTGACTTTTCTTCAGGATATAATGACAAAGCTAACATGCCCAGAGGCAAACAATGTTGATTAAAATGAGTTAGGAGAGATAATGTTACTAACATTTGCAGGGTGAGGATGCTATCACTAGAAAAGTGTTTGTTTTGGCACACATGAATTACTGAATGTCTCATTTCATTTTGTATTCACTTCATATGGTGTCACAAATCCAGACTACCTGAAGTACTTTTTCACTTTCTGGCCTTTGGAAGAAAGAGAAAAAAAAAGAGAGACAAATACTGCATTAATCAAAAAATGTTATTGAGTAGCCACTACTTAAAATTAAAACAATTTCATCCATTCACAATCAGCAGTGTAGACTGGCTCAAACCTCTTTGGAGGGAGAGGTTCATTTAAGAATGTGCTTTTCAAGATGCGAGCAACTTTTGATGGTTTTCTACATTTCTCCTGCATCGGCTCATACTGTATAAAAGACCATTCCTGTAATGCCATTGACCAGTTGTTCTAGGACCAAAACAAAGGGATGATGGACTCCATATGGCAGACTGGAAAATGATACAATTTTTAATAAAATAAAGCACACCCTTTGTTTCACACACTTGCCTTCAATCAGAATTTCCTTTGAGACTCTGGATGCTTTTGCAAGGAGAGTCTTAATATTCCAAATTTAAGCTTGAGCAGAACACCCACACACATTGTTCATTCTCTCAAACAGTGGAAAAACCCTTTCATAGTTGAAAAACACCAAGACACTCAAGCTTTCACATAAATTAATCATGAAATATGCTTAATTAATATTTGCTTGCACATCTAGTACAAGTAAAATTCACAGGATAATGCTAAGCCAGATCATTAATTGTATCCCTTTTCCATGGTTTTAGGAGCATTTCAAGTTACTGATACAGATTTATATTTTGTCGCTTCAGCTGAGCAATTTTGAGGAGCTGGAGTCTCTGGCAGAGGAGATGTCTTGCCGTTGAAGGGAGCGTCAGCCAAGGAGGCTTTGGGTGTGTTGAGCCCCAGCGTGAGCTCCCTGGCTGCTGGGGACGGAAGCCAAGTCTCGGTTCGGCTGGAGCCTTACATAGCTGCGGATTGGAAGGATACTGGACCAGAAGAGGAGGGAGCTGCATTTGCTGGTGGGGCAACTCACCTCTCCCCTCTGACCATGCACTAGTAATACTCTATGATTTTTTTTTTCTAGAACTGAGGAATACAACCTATGGTGTTTTCATACAAGCTTAAAGTCTAATAAAATGTTGTGTTCCAAACTATCAAAAATTAGTGAATTTCATAGTATAATGCTAAAAGTCCATCAGAGGCGGATTCCACTTTTGTAATGGTTCGCCATTAAGATTATATGGTTGCTTTTGCCTCCAATGAAGCTATAGAGACTATCTACAAATTGAGACGCAACTGATGGACCTGAGGAATCCAAATAGCTGGTACCCAGATGCAGTAATGTATTAAGGCCGGCTATTGAAGATCAGAACTTCCAGGTCATCATACAGGAGCCTACTATTACCGAACAGCAGCTGATCTGATAAACGTTTACCATGGAGTCACCTCAGGCACAAATCCTTGGCAAAAATATCTATTAAAACTAGAAGGTGTGCTAATAATTCTAAATTGATCAACGGCAGATTTAAACAGTTTTACAGGGATTTACTTAATACAGGATATGAAATTGCATCTGATGATGAGACCATGTTTTTTTCCCTTTCACTTGACTGTATTTCTTATTCATTTGTCCTCTAATATTTTTATTTGAACTTTGTTTTACTGAGTAATTTGCTACGTTTCCCAATCTACAAGTGAGGCACAGCAGTATCATAAAAAAGGGAGGCAAAAGGTTTAGAGAAATTCAAAGTAAAGCTGAAACTTGTAAGATCACCTAAACTATGTTTAAAAATATAAAATGTAGAAATTTAAATGAAAACCTTTATTTTTATGTGTGACTTTCCCCTTTATACACCACTCACACGAAAAATGGCTGTTTAGAAAAAGTACAAATTGATATTACTAGAAGATGTGATGGCACTTGGTCTACCTTGGAGTAGTTGTTTCATCTGAAAAGATGCAGCCTTTTTCAGATGTTTTCTCAGTCATTTAGCGGGACAGCAATTCATCTCAGAATCGAGCTGGTGGAATCTGCACTTGTAATTACTGTATACACAGAAACAAATTACTGTATATACAAATGGAGTGGTATGAGGTTTCTCTGTGTTTCAGCTTTTTGTCTTGTACTTGTGCTGAATTTCTTTGAGTTTTATATCAGTAGATAAGAGCACACTGTGTATTCATGTCTAATGGCATTTAATGAATAAAAGAAGGGAACTGAAGCCTTAAAGCACTCAGATCAGGTGTTTTAAGGCCAATTCTGACACCAATTCAGGTCCCCCCCCCATTCCTTTGAGAAATGTTTTATACTAAGCTCCTGTATAACCAGATGCATAGAAGCCTTACGTTCTATATTAAAATGTTACCTTTAGAATTTTTTTAATTAAAACTATAGATGTGTTAACTTTATTTCGTTTTTATGAACAAAATGAAATTCTGTAGGCTTATTGTTCAGTGGCCATAAAAATGCTAAACATTTCCTTAAAATACAGTACAGGCCAAAAGTTTGGACACACCTCCTCATTCAATGTGTTTTCTTTATTTTCATGACCATTTACAGCACTCCATCACTTTTCTTCTTGGTCAAATAGCCCTTACACAGCCTGGAGGTGTGTTTGGGGTCATTGTCCTGTTGAAAAATAAATGATCGTCCAACTAACCTTACTTCTGCACAACACGACTGCTGGTCCCAACCCCATTGATAAAGCAAGAAATTCCACTAAATAACCCTGATAAGGCACACCTGTGAAATGACAACCATTTCAGGTGACTACCTGTTGAAGCTCATCGAGAGAATGCCAAGAGTGTGCAAAGCAGTAATCAGAGCAAAGGGTGGCTCTTTTGAAGAAACTAGAATATAAAACATGTTTTCAGTTAGTTCACCTTTTTTTGTTAAGTACATAACTCCACATGTGTTCATTCATAGTTTTGATGCCTTCTGTCATGAAAATAAAGAAAACACATTGAATGAGGAGGTGTGTCCAAACTTTTGGCCTGTATTGTACATACTTTAACTAAAATATGTATGAAAATATGTACCCATAATACATATGGCATAAAGGAAAATAAAATCCTTTTTTATAATTACAAGCTGTTATATTGTTTATTTTTTTCTGTAACATACCTATCTGAAATAAGGCTTAAGTAATTTTCACCACTTCTCTAACAAAGAAAAAAAAAATATTCTCATACAGTATATTAATTACTTAATATCAGCAATTAAATACTGATTAAATGTAAATATACATGTACTTCTAAGTTTTAATCCATTAAGTGCACTCCAGATTTTCTTGCTGTTAAAATATACATTTACTGTATTTATAAAGGCATTTACAGTGCATCAGCTAGACATTCATAATTTTTGAGATGTTATTATAAAATATGGAGTACCATTTTAATTATGTGGTACCCGTTTCTTAAAATGTATGCTGTGTGACACACAGCAAGCAGTAAAACACAGTACAAATATTAAAAAAAAAAGCCACAAAAGTATCAAATATTTATAAGTTGTTTAATCAAGAAGACAAGACTAACATGCTTAACAGGTTTATAAGGAAAATATCAATTTTGCTGTTAAGATAACAAGCCTATTATTTACTAATCAGCAATTCTTTATCTTTTATTTTTACAATTAAAACTATAATCTGCTGCACTTAAAACAAGTTTTCTGTCCAAACTGAAACGGTGTCCATTTTACATTAATGAATTCAGACCTTTTTTTTATTTTGTCCTTTTAAAGTAGTTTTTCTTGCCGTTTGTCTAAAAGCACAGGATGACTGCTCCAATTCTGTTTTCTCCTTTCTTGAATGTAAAAGCTAAGCTCTCTAATAAAACAAGCCTTGCCTATCCATAACACCTTTACGTAAAGCAGCATTGTAATTAACATTACCATAAAGCTTAGAAAAGCAGGGGCTGAAAAGATTGAATTTTGTTCGGCCAATTTACCGGTCAAGTCTTGTTAGTGAAAATCAGCCAATTTAGGTCAGTGGCTGATTAATCAGAGCATCCCTATGAAGCACGTTTGGCAGCAAGTGAAAAATTATATACAAGAACGTGCAGTACACATCTAGCAACCAAAAAGCAAACTGCAGACTCCGGCACTCCTGCTGAGGAGTTTGCCCCTCATCAGCATGGCTGATCGTTTAGCACAACTGGCCATACATGTCGGCGTCATTTAAAAAGACTTGCAGATCATTTCATAGCATCAATGCACTGGTATTTTATGTAGTCGGCCTCTTAGGAGCTTTGTAGGGCTGCAACGATTAGTTGCCGAAATCGACGACGTCGACTACAAAAAATCATCAACGCGGACTTTTTTTTTTTTTAAATTGTCAACGCTACATGAACAGAACCTTCAATAGAGGCTCCAGTCACAAAGAACCACATTGGTTTTTGTAACTGCAATGCACTACATGAATGTCTGGGGGCAGTATCGTTATTGTTTGTCAAGACTGCACACACTCTGACCAACGAAGAAGAATGTGGAGGAAAATAAACGTGGTTGCAATGGCGAGTCGGATAGAGGAGGGGGAAGGAGACAAACTTTCTAAAGTGTAGGAGCACTTCACTGAAAAAGAAAAAAAAAGCTGAATGCTGATTATGCAAAGTGGAGCTTTCCTTTCACTGTAGCACAATCGCGATGCATAAACATCTAAAACGCAAGCTTCCTGAATCTGTGATGCCGCCGTCTCTTGAGAGGTAAGTTTTAGCGAGTAAAGTTAGTGACTCGTGTTAACGTTGATTTTTGTACTATAATGTGTATATCAAGGTTTTGACAATGATAGTTAACCCTTAAACTGACACATACTTGGGGGTTAATGCACCCCTGGAATCCAAATACTTTTTAGCTGCACTTTTTAAGTAAACGTCACAATTCACAAAGAAAATGTGAAATTTTAATGGAACGCGTATTTTTTTTTTCATGCAAACAGCATCACAATTACTGCAACACTGATCATTTTACACACTGCAAATGAACTGTAAAAACTATAAAAAAAACTACTGCAACAATCTATTATGATGTACAAAGTGCAACTGAAGCCATTTATGAAATTCAGTAAATCACTGAGCCAACTGCGCTTGAACTGGCTGCACACAAACACACAGAGGTAAACGCTGATGACTGCAGGCCTGTCTAGTGCAGTGGCTGAATCCCAGAGCCAGTGGTGCTGCAGTTCTGCCGGGGCTGGCAGTGGTCATGAGCTGGCTGCTCAGCGAATGTATGGCACTGACTGATCAGAATCGGCGTGCTGGCAAATTGCTCTGTGAAGCATCTATAGCCAGTTGTGGCGTTCAATGAATGTACGTCGCCGAATATACTCGGCTCCGGCGTACTGGCAAATTGCACTGAGAAACAACTTTGGCCGGTTGCAGAGTTCAATGAATGTACGTCGCCGCATATACTCGGCTTCGGAGTGCTTCCAAATTGCACTGGAAACCGACTCTAGCCGGTTGCAGCGGTTTAAGAGTTAAGTGAATATAACTTCAGTTATGTTTGCTAACATGTTTGGAGCTATAGTAAACAAGTGAATAGGAGTAGCTGAGCTGTCCTAGTTTTTTTTCTTCTTTTTTCATATAATATTTGAGTTCATATGAATAGTAAACCATCTATAACGAACGTTAGGTAACTTGTGTTTTGGAGTATATCAGTAATTAGCTTGTTACATATTTTAGTTCATTATTTTTTTATTTTGGCATAATATAGTACATGATGTGATAAACGACAACACTTTTCCTTCAGAGTGTGATGATTAAAACATCTTTCTCTGTCTGCAAAATCATTCTTGTGTATTCCTGCTACCTCTACTCCCTCTGAGTCTCTCTTCACAGCAGCTGGGAACATTGTCTCAAAGAACAGAGCCAGCCACACACCTGAGCATGTCAAAATGCTCACGTTCCTGCACTGCAATCAGGAATATATTAACTGAATCTTTTATAAACTGCACATTATTATTTTATTTGTATTTAAGCTTTATTTAAACTTTTGGACTTTAAGACACATCAGTGGCCATTTTTGGTTAAGTTAAATGCACTTGTTTGTTTTAAGACTATGTGCACTTTAGTTTGTATTGTTTAATGCATTTCTTTTTTATTGTGATGGTCACACTAATATAAAACATCTGGTTATTTCCAAATTCATAATGTATGTTTCACTGGTTGTTATTTTAATTTGATTATTATTAATTTTAATTGTGTTAATGCAGAGACATCAGGGTGACATTCATAGGCAGACAGACGTGAGCAGATGAGGTAAGACGTGCACTGGAGCCCAGAACAGGATGTGCAACCACAGGTTGCAGGCATCAAAATGGTCAGGCATGAAATAATCGTGACTAATCGAAAAAAAAAAAAAATTGAACAACAATTAGTCAACCACCAAAATAATCATTAGTTGCAGCCCTAGAGCTTTGCATTGCCTTTACTTGTATACAAGTGCGTATGTTGCTTAGGAAGCCAAAAGAACATTATCTAGAATGACTGACAACTTTGGATAAACTAAATTTTACATGGATTGCATGACCACTAGAAACCACCTTAGTTCAAGTGATACACTGCCAACCTGCCACCATATCGATGCCTTCCCAAGATTCTCTGCCTTGCCAGCACTATACAGAAGCATACCAGAATCAAAGAAAAGCAAGCTGTGCAATGGTCTGGCACTGACTTTGTAACATATGGCTTCAAAGAATTGCACAGAAAGTTGTTTTGGCAAACCTATAGTTGTCAGGAAATGCCAAGGTGTTAGTGCTGTCCTTTAAAAATACTTTTTACAAAGGATCAAAGTACCCACACTTAAGATTTTAAGGAATAGGCATGCCACAGACTACCCTACAGAGTCCTTAAAGTCAAATGGACTTTTAATGCATTTAATGTTGGCAAAAACATTTGAATGGAGATCATCAGTACAAGTTCCAGGTCATACTTGCCAGTTTTTAATAAAGAATGTTTATATTTTACTGGCTTATTCTCAATTACAACATTTTGTATTATGTAAAATAAAATGACAATGGGCTTTTTTTTTTTAAATCATTTGTGCTGCTGGATTAACAGCAGTAATCAGTACGCAAGCTCTCATTTCAGTGAGCTTTTAAGAAAAGAAGCACAGCAGGGTTAGTCCTAAACGATGTTTAAATGAGACATTTTTCTTGTACATTACATTACTGTGAACACCTCTGTGCTACCGAGTATTAGAAGTTTGCGGACTTAGAATTGGTACTTTCTATAATTAATGATTTTAACTTAATAGAATACACCTTTACTTTTTTTTTTTTTTTTACTACTGAAACCTTTTCCTTTTGCTTTGTATTAACATAAAAGCAATGGGGACAAATATAGTCATTTAAATATGATAACTAAGAATGCAGCAACTTTAGATATAAAAAAATCCTATCACTGAGCAAAAAAAAAAAAGTTGACAAATGACAAAGTTGTCATATTATCAATTCTTAATGTTTCCAAAGGATAGCTTACCTTATCAGGTTTTACTACTTTGTGAAGAATATTTCAGATTCATTTAAAAACAATACTGTATCTAAATACAGCAACAAAACCTGCAAGAATGGCTCTGAAGATGATGGGTTTTCACTTCCTCATATACATAGTATAGAGAAAGTATAGAAATTGTGAAAAAATTCAACCGAGATTGATGTATCTTGACGTTTTAGGCCTTCTGGGGTCCCAAAATGCCATTTTTTAAATTATGTCTGTTTGCAAACAAACATAACTTGCCACTTCTGGCAACTGGAAGTGGTACTTTAACTGAATACTTTCACAAATCTTCAAGTAAACTAAGATTATAATTACAGAGAGAGGATTCAAATTTTGTATATATATTTATAATGATAAAAAGCAAACATATGAAATTTGAGAAAAATCATTCAACCGGAAGTAGCATTTTATCTAAGCCACTATCTGAATTAACAGAAATATAAATGTGTACACGATATTAAAAACTATATTCAATATAATGCATATTCTTTCAATAACTATTATTAATTTATACATCATCAGTTTAACAATAATGTGCAAACATTGAACATGCCACGTAAATATAACGATGTAATGGGAACAATAAGCTGCTACATCCCCAATGTGTTCCTGGTAATACATTTTTTTTTCCCCCACCATCATTTTCGTAAGTAATGTAGCCAAATGCAGTTTATACCTTCTAAATATTATAAGTGTTAGTAGTATATGTTTTCAGGTGACTATAAATCTTTTTACTTTGCACTTAATTCCACTACCATTTGACCTCCCTAAGTGCGAAAATATTTTAACATAAACTTTGATTATAAGTAGAGATAAATGATTGTGTATCAATATTATCATCAATTAGTTATGGTGAGAAACAGAGATATGATATTTGAGAAATATTGCAGAACTAGAAGTGGTTCCGATGACCTTTTCCTCTATCTTGGTATACGAGAAAGTCAAGGGCAGCACACTCCCAATATTTTGTTTTTATTATTGCATTTAAAATGCTTGAGCAAACACAAGTAACTTTGTCTGGGCTATTTTTTGTGTGAGTTCTACCCCATTCTGCTTTATCTTTGAGGACTACACTTTTTGCATGCAAAGAATCTATTTTTTGCAAAGGTGTGCGTCTTTAAGCATCACATTCATTTGAAGAATGCAGTTTCACCTTCTTTTATGTACCTGAGCACGGGTCATTACCACTTCATGCTTTACAAGCAAAAATGTAAACATAATAATTAAAAAAAAAAAAAATAAAGCACATATGGTACAACCATAAAATATTTTATATTTACATATATACACACACACACACACACACACACACACACACACACTATATATATCTATATATTGTATATAGCAAAATCCCCGCGTGTACCACGTTGTCAGTTCAGCAGTCTGGTCGTAATATGACCAAACTGTGCACTGAGATTACTTTTGAGAATGCAACGTATAGTTTTGTCCAGGAGGAAAGCAATGTTGCCTCAAATCAATGGCAACATTTAGTGGGGTGTGTCCCTGAGACTTATTGTCATCGCGAAGCAGAGCTTAACTGGAAATTTAAGGCATTTGAATTGAAATGGGATATCAGAGGGTATAACGGTGATGCAAGGAATACATTCAGAGTGTGGCGCTCTGCTGTTTTTTTTGTGTAGCTGCCTTCACACAGCTTCTCCGCTGCTTTATAAACGAACGCCATATAAAGCTGTCGTTTCTCCTTGCTTCGCGGTTCTGTACCGTTTTATTGTTCGTTTAATACGATTCTTATAGCTATTGTGTAGCTATTCGAGACTTACTGTACTGTTCACGTACCCATTTCCTTTATTTAATCCACGGCTTGTAGGCTATTTTTTGTTCGTTTATCACGATTAGAGATATTTATTGATTCCCCTCTTTAGCTGACTGCCTGCTCATATAAGGCACTCCGCTGGCTTTTTGTGAAGCAGCCTTCTCCGCTGTTTTATAAACGAACAACATATAAAGCCATCCTCTTTCCTTGCTTTGCCAAGAAAGCAGCCTTTTTATTTAATCCACGGGTTCTCCGCTGTTTTATTGTTCGTTTATTATGATTATTTTAGTTCTCTTTATATATCACGTTGTCAGTTCAGTACTCTGGAGGTAATATGACGAAGCTGCGTGAGCTCACTCTTGAGAATGCAACGTATAGTTGTCCAGGAGAAAAGCAATCTTGCCTGAAATCAATGGCAACCTTTTGTAGGGTCTGTCCCCGAGACTTCTTACTTCTCATCGCGAAGCAGAGCCTTACTGGAAATTGGAGGCATCTGAATTGAAATGGGAGATCAGAGGGTGTAACGGGGATGTGAGGAATACATTGAGTGTGGAGAAACTCTAGAGACAGCGTGTGTATTAGCTTGTGCATTTTTCTGTGAGTATTTGGTGGCAGCGTGAGAAAGTTGCTTCCACAAGACCGCGTTAGCTGCGGAGCTCAGCTCAGAGCGAAAGGAGGTGAATGGGAGGGGAGAGGATGACATCACTCCCCCACCCGCTTCAACTGTCAAGTGCCCCCCACAAACACAGTCTCTCGGAATTTGCATAAGCACAGCCCTTCAGCAGCAATTTTAACTTAGTTACAAAGTGATCAAAACTCATTTATACCCTGCGTCCTCTCATTAAACTTGAATCCCGCATTAGTCGTGGGCATGGCAAACGCCAGCGGCAGCCTGTATGCGTCACTGTGCATTATAAACGGCAGTGGGAGCGTGTCTATAAACTTAATTTAAACTTACGGTTTACACCGTGCTTTGTTTCCACAGTAGCTGCACTTATGAATATGCTTGTATGTGTCACTCGCTCGCTTCTTATTGTTTCGCTGCCTCCTCAATTATATAATGCATGTTTTCTTCAGCTCTTTTTGGAGCTCTTCCTTGTTTTCTACATACCGCGGTCACAGTCAGTTCACGTGATTACGTGGGAGGCGTGATGATGTCACACGCAGCTCCACACCCCCACAACCATCGAGCTAACGTCCATTACAGTATATGGAGAAAAATAGGTTTCAGTTATGACCAATACATGTAGAATTTCGAAATAAAACCTGCCCAACTTTTGTAAGTAAGCTGTAAGGAATGAACATGCCAAATTTCAGCCTTCTACCTACACGGGAAGTTGGAGAATTAGTCATGAGCGAGTGAGTGAGTCAGTGAGGGCTTTGCCTTTTATTAGTATAGATTGAAATCTTAGTTTAATGATTAATCACAAAATTCAACATTCAAAACAAATTAGAGATCCGCTGTGGCAACCCCAAACGGGAGCAGCCAAAAGAAGAAGAAGAGCAGCATTATCATCATCACACAACTCTGAAACAATGCTGTGACACACCAAGTTTGTAGTGACATCCAGTTCTGCCTTATACACATCAATCATACTCACTATAAGTTACCCTTCCATTACGTGCAGTAGTTAATGTCTAGAATGCCAGCCTATGTATTGTCAGATTATCACTTGTTAAGCATTGGCACAAGAATACTGCATTGCAAGAAGTGTAGAGAACCATATGCTTTTTAAAAAAAAAATTCAGGAGTTTTCATTCTGGCCCTGTTTATCAAACTTCATCATCTTCCTTCTTCATGGAAGCATGAGATTGAATTTTTTTTTACGTCACCACTACAAAACACGTGGGAGTAAGCAACAGATATTAAAAAAATACACAGAACACATTTTGATACTGTCAGATAATTTAGTTGCCCAGTTTAAATTCTATGAATCTGTCTTGTTAACTATAAACGACCCACCCATCTATCTGAAGGAGCTCAAGTTTTTTAGGTGAATTCATTTGGGAGGTCTGTTATGGGACCACTTGAATACAAAGTTTTAAAACTTCCATTAATGTATATAAAAGTACAAAAAAAATTGTTCCAAGTTCTGTATCTGAAATCAATCTTCATGTATAATATTGACTTTGTAGTGTTACACAGGGTAAACATTTAATTGTCTAACCTGTTTCTAATCCTGTTCACCCCCCCAAACCCCCCAGTACATCAGATCTGGAGAGGCAGAGCCCATTTCAGTAGCTGTAAGTGAGACCTTGGGCAAAATGGGGTGCAAGTGTACCACAGAGAAGAGCATACACATGCTCACAACCAACAAATAATTCAAAATAAATGATGCCTTGAAGATGCACCTACTCGTTTCTGTAATTAAATTAAAAAAAAAAAAAAAAAAAGTAGAAGCAAGGGGAAAGTAGAGCAACTATTGATAAAAAAAAGATGCCAAAAATAAGAAATCCTGCTTTTTGAAACGTACAGATGGTACCCTTGAAGCTGGCATAGAGCATCAGTAACAATACAAAACCCACCCCAGGAGTCCCAGAGGTGATCATTTATCTTGTTTGTTTTGCACATTCAGCAGAGCTACCCTTGGGATAACAGCAGACTGTAAGAGGTGAATACTGCACACCAAGTGTCACTGCAAAAGGGGTCCATGCTCAGACTCTGGCAATAAATACCAAAGTCATTTTGGATTATTCTGCCAAGGAAGTGGGTGTGGAATTTGATACAAACTGAATAAAGAGGATTAAATACAGGTTGTTTCTGCTTTCCATTCAAAGAATGGACTACCAAACACTGTACATGCTGGCTGGTTGAAGGTCTAATCAGATATCAGTATATATTATTCTAACCAATGTGCTATATGCATTTAAATGAGATAGAAATATTATATGACAGCTGATGAATGCAACTATATATCATAGAGGTGAAAGAAAATAAGGAGTAACAATAAACACCTGAGGAAGAGATACGGTGTAGGCTTTAATATCAGATAACATACACAAATGCAGCTCCTCACCACCCACACTTTTGTTTTCTTCCCAGCAAGTGAATATAATAAAATTTACTTTTTTGTCACATACAAACACTCCTGGTTTGGCCCGTTTCCTCTTCAGAATATAAACTCTCTCTTTTTCTGAATGGTCTATCACTCATCTTAGGGTATAAGACACAGGTCGTGTCCAAAAAAGTTGAACTGTTAGGGAGGATTTGGATTAGCCTCATACATGTGTTATTTAAAGGTCAACTAAACCACTTATATTGCTTAAGTGTGGAAGACAATACAGGTCAGGCCTTGCCATCATTAATTATAGGTAGAAAGGCTGCAGGACAAGACCACACCAACCATGAAAGAGGCACTTGTTTCAAGTACATATGAAAGACTCCCAGTAAGGGCAGATTAGCATGTGGCTCTTCAGAGTTGTTGGCACATAGCACAGAGAAATATAGATCACCAAGTGGAAACTATGGTCGGAAGCCAGTATTCTTGGATAAACATGTCAGTGCATACTGTAGGTTTAAAGTTTAAGGATACACATTGAGAGCTAGAAATATCAGCCAGCTTCCCCTGACAATCTGAAAATGCCCTCAGTCAAGTACTCTGGTGTTGTCTTTATGTAGTACTGCAATTACATTTGGAGTTGTCTTACAGCTCTCAATTCCAACTTGGGCACAACTTGTGGAGCTCCACAATTTCCCATGTCTGTGTTTGTCCTCCTCTTGCTCTTGAAACAAGAGTAACTAATCTGAATAACCTAAAACTGACCTGGTGCGAGCCAGCAAGAGTGTGTGAGTGTGTGTGCCCCCTACAGGTTAGTCCTCACATTGCACCCAGTGGTGCCACTTACAGACACTGACTACTCCAACTGGGAAAGCAGTTTACAAGAAGAATGGAAGGTTGGAGTTAAAACATTTGCTTTTCCAGGGATACATTTTATAAGTTGCTTTTCATTACATTAGTATTTATCTATAGAAAAAAAGAAATATGATGCAAAAAAGTAGTCAATATGCAACGAGTTCTGATAATATTCAAAATTATTCTTAAAGTAGTATTTGAATTTAAAATGAGCAATACATCAATCAATGTAGTTTAATTAAATATTTTTAAATTATAGTTTTCTACAAGAAAAGAAAAAAAAGATACTGTTGCTGAAGTACTCTATGCATACATCCACTGCATATACCTAGTAAATCTTCAAACTTGTAGTATGCCAGTTGCTTTAAAACTAACCAGTGCATAAACAAAAGGAAGTAGGCAAGTTTTTGTGTAAATTTATTTAAGTCCCTTTATCACATTCTTACCTTCCATTGGAAAAAGTGCAGTCTGGAGGAAGTGATGCGTCAAATCCATCTGGGTTCATTGAAGGCATGATGTGAATGCGGGCACTGTTTATTAAATTAGTTACTATTGCATCTTTCCCAAAATTTGACACTAAGTAGTCTATTAGATGTAACAGTACTTCTCTACTGACCACCTAAAAGGAAAAAAAAAAAAAAACAAATTAAATCCAATTATTAAATATTAAATCCAAATGACTAGCAGCCACAATGAAACACACTAGGGAAAGGAGGAAAGAATGCAGTCTCAAAGCCTTAGATACAGTAAATGAATACTAACAATTTTCCATACTTGGCCAGTAAACCCTGCAGTTCACATGAGACAGAAAAAGGTACTGAGCCAAGTCAATGGCATATGTAAAAACACATATACAGTTTAGACAGTGTAATGTATACATGTAACCTCAAGATTAAACAAAATTGAAAGCAGATACAAATATAAAAAAAAAAAAAATAGAAAAAAGGTGATAAACCTACAGTAGTTCAAATACTCTGTGCTGTGGTTGCCTGCTCAACTTAAAGTACAAAACACCTACTTCCCTTTACTATTACAATTCCTCTTATGTTTCTAGCCATTGCCAGTCAATTCTTTACCACAACTCACACCCCCAATCTACAGTAGACTTGTGTTTCTTACAGGTAGCAGGCGTTATACTCCGCTATGGACCTAATTACACACAAATTCCAACAATTACTTCCAAACTACAGCATTCCAATACATAATCACACAGCTGATTGGATTCATGGCTCACCAGAAGCACACTCAGACTGTCCCATGCAAATGGCCTGGCATTCACAACTGCTGCCCGACTTACATAACAGGCAGCAAGCTCCCATATAATCGCATAGGCATTTGACAGAACTTTCCAGCAATAAGTGTTGAGGTTCTCCCCTCCTCCTGTACCTTGCTAGTCCTGTTACTGCTGACAACAAACCCCTACAGATCAGGACACTGATTACACTATGACAGACTTGCATAACCGTTCTTTCCAAATGGTGGACATTCTGCAGCTAGACAGACAGTAATTCTTAATTTGAAGGCCTTGATCTTCACTTGATGGCAATCAGAATGTAGGAGTTCTGTTTGATAAAGTGGGTAAGTAGGGAGACTAAAATGAACTCTCTGGTCCACTGTCTTTAGCTCTGTAATAATACAAAAGAAATGGATTTCTGAAAAAGCATTAGATCTTGAAAAATAAGTGCATTCATTTGTAACAGGTAGAACTAACAATTGCAGTGCTGCTCAAATCAGCAACTCGTATTTCTCATCAAGGCACAGCAGCATGGACCATAACTAGAACCAAGTAGAAAGGCCATAAAATTAAATTTCTTCAAGCCGGTATATTGGCTTCTAATTAAATCTAGAACCAATTTTGAAGTCCTTCTTTAAGACATAAATCACTTGGCTCTCCCCATCCCATCATTCATATTAAGACATGTACTGTAGAGTAGACATTGAAATCTTAAGAAACAATTATAGAGATAAATATAGGGGGCTCACCGTTTTGTGCAAGGGTTACATTATGCAAAAGCCTTGTATAAAGTAGAAAAAAAGGTCACATGGAGCAGGTGTTAAACAGTACTAAAAATACAAAAATGTAAAAAATAATACTTTTACAAAGTAAAAACTAAGGCTAAACGTAATAAAAATACTATTCACTCTTAACTTGAAACAGGGGTTTTTCAGGTCTGAAGAAACTTCCGTACTAGCCATTACTTTACTGAAATGGATGTGGTACAACAACCGTTTCATCTTGATAAAGATGCTCCTAAAGCTGGAGACTTTTCACTCTTCACGTTTTCTTCCTTATTTTGTGTTTCATACAGATTGAGGCAGTGAGTGCATCCAGCGGATTCTAATGCATGAGCTTACAGAAAGGGACAATGTATAACAGCACTACACATTTAATCTTCTAAACACTCCTAGACTAAAAGCCGACCCTCATGTTGAGGATCCTTCACCAGTATTGATGTGATGCATTTCCAATGTTTCCAATGTTGTTCTGATTACAAATGTTGGTTCCATAATAAGGGTAACTATGACAGGAAAAGACATGAATGATAATCAAAAAAAAAAAAAAAAAGACATGCAACACAGACCTACACACCTTGATGGTCACTGTTCAGTTAAAGATGAGGGATGCATTTGGAGTGGAGGCTGTGGCAGCACATCATGACAGGCTCAAGAATTTACTCTTCTGTCCCAGATTGCATAAAAGCAAACCCCACAAAGTAGAAGGGTTCAAAGAACAGTGAATTTGCATATACTGACGCTGCTTAAGGTGGGGGACATCTGAACTTTAACTGTTTTCTTCCCATACTCAGACTTGATTAGCCAACCAATATTGAAGAGGCCCAGCACTGAAATCAAGGCTTAAGAGAGACTCTGGTCAGAGATGCCATGAAGACTGTATTCAGTGCTAAGGAAAGAACAAAATCTCTCTCTCTCTCTCTCATGCAGTTATAGAATGGACAATTACTTGATTCTGATCAGGCAGACTCTCTCTTTACATTTCCTCTTGTCTAATGGCCATGTGCCCTAGAGGATAATTTTTCTGTTACTTGTCTGGACTAGAATATTCTTCTCCACTGCATCATGGACTTAAAAAGATTTTCTTTACTATTCACTATTATTATTACCACCATCATAAAGCACCCAAGTCTTATTTAAAACATACCAAGTATACAATTCATATGTGTATTTTCACATGTACAAATCGTATGATCTACTGAATATGATTCTACTTGTACCAGCGGACATTTATTTAAAGTAAGCACTATCAAAAAGAAGATAAACAGGATTTTAAAAACTTAAATGTCTACTTAAAGTAGGTTTGTAAAAATCGATACAAAATACAAATGTGTTGGTATAAAAAAAAAAATTATGTATACAAGACAATCAATGGACATTTCTAAATTGAGTGACAACCTTTTTATTCACGAGTCCTAAATAACATGCTTTAGAGGCAAGTCTCGGAATCTTTGTGAATTAGTCTGGAACAACAAGGACCACACCAAAATATTTCCACTTAGGCTGGCCTCCTCATTATTCTACTACTGCTTCTTCCTTCCTGAATTCAAGGCGGTGGTCCTTCATTCAGCTTTTGTTTGCCATTCTCTTTGTTCTCTGTTCCTACCAGAATTTCCCCAATTTCTTTTTTGTTTTAAATGTGACAAAAGACGCTGCACTCCTCATCTTTGTTTTCATCCAGAAATGTTTCCCACACACGAGAGAAGAGATGTAAAGGCAAAATGCAAACATTCAAATCTGTCTAACAGGCAAAAGATCATGTTAACAAAGCAGCTGCTTGAGTTTGTTAGGGCAAGGTGGGAATGTGGATGAAGTAAGATGCAAAAAAATACTGGGATCATTACTATGACGACCGACAAAACAGAACTGGTTGTAGTTTTTAATGATATACATCTTATTTGCTTTCTCTTAAACTCCTTAGCATTCAAAAACCTGATAGTCTTTAATGATATACATCTTATTTGCTTCCTCTTAAACTCCTTAGCATTCAAAAACCTGAAAAATTCACCCGTAATGAGGGGCTCTTAAGTGATCCACCTATGCCGTTGCATAATTTTTTTCTTCTTTGATAAATTTTAAATGGTCCAAGTCTGCATTTATACTTTCCGAACTGATATTTAGTGCAGTGCTGCCATTTGCAATATTCATCTTTGTTGTTTTTTTTTTTAAATATGAAAAATATAAAAATAAATATAAAAACCTTTAAATTTAAATATACAAATCTAAATTTACAGTATAGCTGCTAGCAAGTGGCACTCAAAGACTTTGGGTTATTTCTTACCATCCAGTAATAACCATTTTGATGTAAACTTGAAATATGTTCATTGAAAACTTAGATCACTATTATATTAAAGAAACCAGCAACATAAATTCCACCTCACCCCTCAAATGGGAGTCTGGGCCAACATCTGGTGACAGGATGCCAGAGCATTGAATAGACGTAACTGTCATTTAAATTCTGGGATTTATTGTTGGCTTGTGATCACCCATTGCCCATGGAAATATTCAAAAAATGATATCCTTATGACCAGGACATGTTAATGTATCCTGAAAACACCATGCATTTCTGCTAGAACTAAAAGGAAATTAAGAAAATAACAACATCATATGGCCAGCCTATTCAAATGCGGCCCAGAAGCAACCTCTAAGTGGCCCAGCCCATGGTCTCACCAGAAACACATAGAAAAACGATACAAAACACATTTCACAAGCCTTCCTACAGTACCAACAGACCATGAATGCAAACTCCACATAGCCTAGCAACATTTAACCCGCAATGCAGCTTGCTGTTGTGTCTAGAAGCAGTGGTAGTAGGTATAGACTACATATTAAACGATTCTGAAATCATCTGTCCTAGAGTCTTAGATTAATTTGCGAAAACCCATGTTTGCACTCCCCTGATGAAACTGGAATATAACTAACTGTTACTACAATGAGAGCCTTGTTACTGACAGTATGTCAGACTCGATCCAAAACGCATTGTATGTGTACCGCCACCTTTGTGTTTATAAAAAAAAGGCACTGCTAAATCACACATGTGGTGATTTAAAATGGACCCGAGTTCCCTCAGTGTGCAGTAGACATTGTATTCATGTGTTAGTTACGGTTATCACTTCTTATTGGTTTGTGCACCAATAGTTTTGATAGCATTGATATGTCTTTATTCTGTTAATTGCATTTTGTGATGTGCCTGGGTCAGATGTGAGCTAAATGTTTATTTCAAAAGGGAGAAATGTTATTGCTAATACCGTGCACTATTTTGTTTTTATGCACTTTGAGATGTGCCTGGGTCAGATATGACCAAAATGTTTTTTTTCCCCAAAAAGGGAAGTATTGCTGCTTCCTCAGATTCTGTTCAATTATAGCTTCTGGTCTTGTTTGTTTTATACACTCTTTGATGTGTCAGATGTGACCAAATTTACAACGGAAACAACAAACATTACTTGTTTTTTCAATACATTTTTTGGTGTTGGTTTAGGATTTGTCATTATCTGCTGCATACTAGCCGCTAAAAATGTCTGTCCCAGCTAAATTCCTTGGTTTGAAAATCTGGCCCATCTCAATTTCTAATTGAATAGCCTTGGCTTATGTATTCAGCTTGTTTACTTTCTGAAAGACTTAACTGTCAATCTTTAAATAAAATACATTTTTTTAAATCATCAAAACGCAAACCTACAACCAAAAAAAAAAAAATATATGTATATATTCTAATGTTAATTTACTTTTACATTCTAGATTATAATACAGATACAAGATTTTTAAAAAGTTCAGACACAAAAAGCAGCACAACCTAATTTAACAGATTATACCAGTAACAAATCCATCCACGCTGTAGTTCATGGAGAGCCTGTTCACTATCAAAAGAGTTTTTCTGAACTGTTAATTGGATGTCTTTTTTTTTTTTAGAGCTGCTATATTAATGTTCTTTCAATTCAAGTTTAAAAAGGCTGCAATTCTCAGGTTATATTAAAATGTAACTAATCATAACTTGCAAACTCTAAAATGCAATGGGAACAGACTCAAAGAGCTCTGTTAAATCTAAAAAACAGAACATGGATATGGCTGTAAAGGTCAGCCCCCAAGGATGTCAAACTAGCTACACTTCACTATGTACTGTGGTCACTTTTTGCATAGCCAGACACCACTAAGCGATACTTGATACAGGTCAGGTCATGTCAGGTTGGGGAGCATGCACTGGTACAGCATGTTGCTGCACCCACCACACGGTGAAACAGCTTGTTGGCAATAGGGCAGACATGCAGACCAGTCCCACCCTCTAGAAATGACACTATCTCCCAAAGCCAGGTGTTACATAGGCATCCCCTTGTCCTGGTTCAGCCACTAGGGTCCTCAACAATGATCCTATGAGCCAGATCACCCTCTGGGAATTGCGCTATAATGCTGTAGTGCTGTAACTGACACTCCCTCACAATGCCAACCGTTTACTCAACACAAAGTTGAGCCAGAAGTACTCTAGGATTCTCTGAAGAGACAGTACTGAAGGAGTCCAGTTGTCATCTCAGGTCACTGGATAGCATCCATGTCTCGCCACTATATGGCAAGACAGGACGAACCAGGACTCTAAAGACTTGGACCTCCATCCTTTTGCATAGATATCGGGAGTGCCATACAACCCTTTACAGCGACCTCATGAACCCCCCCCCCTATACTTTCCCAATCCGTCTACGGATATCATAGTTAGAGTCACCAGAGACAAGAGTGTCACTGCCAAGGTAAGTAAACAACTCGACAAGGTCAACATGCTCTCCGCAAACAGACACACTGTTGATGGTTGTGCCCAAGAGGTCATTAAAAGCCTGGATCTTGGTTTTCATCCAGGATACTCGCAAGCCCAGACATTCAGGCTCCTCACTCAGTCTCTTGAGAGCCCCAATCACAGCCTCCATTGACTCCGCGAAGATCAAGCTGTGCGCTGCAACTCCTCTCAATGATATTCAGAGTGCTCTGCAAGATCAAACACCTCCTTCTAGGAACACCAGTAACACAAACACAACCCACAGCTACCTTCAGGGTCATGCCACGGAAGGTCTCCCACATCTCATATTAGGATCAGCAGTTGTACCCAAATCCATATGTTCCTCACATAAACTGCAAGCAAACTCGTCAGAAACAGCATGATCTTGGAGTCTAGTCAGATCCAGCCTCATTTTGCTAGTAGGTGGTAGCCTACTGAACTTAAGTGGAATCTTAGGAGTAGCAACAACAAGTCTGTGGTTAGAATTCACAAACTGGGCACTTCTATTTGATACCTCCTCCCAAAATTAGAAAAATATCAGAGAACAGAAATAACAGAATAAACCAGTTATTAATGACATCATAGAAATCAAATAATGGCTATTAAGCACACTTATAACCCCCACCATCATAATAATATCAAACATTTACTTTCATTTTACAACTCTTGACAACAAATATATTTTAAGTGCACAGCAACACCCCAATCAACACGGGTAAGATAGACCTGATGTAAAGAATAAATCTGTGCACTATGTATGCATTACTTATAAGTAGTAGATTGTAAGGAAATCCCACACGTGACAATTTTATCCATTCACCATTGTGTTTCCATAGCAGCCTCAGACTTGGACCATGGAAATGTGGTTCAAGGTGCATCTTCATTCATCACGCCCTCAGCCTGACCTCATACAGACAGAGTTACTCTAGATCACTAAACAGACGTGACAAACGAGGACACAGGCAGACCAAAAATGTCCACCACATTATTGGGTGATCAAATCAAATCATTTGTCACATACAAATTATACATACAGTACAATATGAAGTGAAATGCAAGAAAATAAAAAGACAATACATGATCATCAATACAAATCTAATAGAATTATAAAATATGTGATAATTCAAAACTAAATAAATAATGTGAGAGAGTTTACACCAGGGCATCATGTAGCTCTCGGCACTGTCCACGTTTGGATGTACTCTAGAAAGAAGCTCTTCCTCAGTCTTTAGGTGACAGCATGACCAGCGCCATCATTAATGCAAATTAGGCATTTGCCTAGGGCACAGATCACGGTGGGGGTATGGGGGGAGAAACCCCGCCCACACAGGTTAGCAACTGAACAGTTTGTTGGTATACTAATAAGCATGGCCTAGGGTGCAAAAAAACCTGGCACTGGGTGGCAGTACCATTTACCTGACTGCACAGAAAAGACACCATTGTTGGGATGGCAGAAATCATTGAAATTTTCTTTGCACTGGGCTGACATCACTTGGTGCAGATGTCTTCCAAGTTACGGAGTTCATACCCCATAATGTGTTCAGCTGATCGCACCACTCTGTGGAGAGCCTTGTGGTCCTACTGTGTGTTACACAACCAGGCTAATGCTTCCTGTCAGGATACTTTCAATGGTGTATGTGTACAGGTTCTTTAGTAATTGGAAAGACAGTCTGAAATCCTTTAGGAGGTCTGAAGTGGTAAAGATGATGTTGTGCCTTCTTAATCTAGAGGTCAATGTGCTTGAACCATGTTAGGTCCTGTGTGATGGTATTTGAAACTGTCCACCCTCTCCACTGGACTGCTGTTAACACTGACAGGATGGTGGTGCCTCAGCAGTTTTCTCCCAAAGTCCTCAATCAGCTTCTGTGTCTTACTGACATTCAGGAGTAGACTTTTGTCTCAACACCAGTGTGACAGACTCTCCACTTCATTCAGGTAACCCTGCTGTTTAAGAGATCAGGCACATCAGAGCTGTGTCATCAGCAAAAGTGTGCAGTTTGTTTTAGTTTATTAAATAATGAAATAATTTATTAAATAAAAACAGTTCCTTATTTGGAACATGTGACTCATCATCTCATTCATATCTTAGTCCTTGAATATTTAATCTGGCTACACCATGACAATCGCTTTACACACACACAGACAATAAATACATGTATGGAAGATAAGGACGTAACTTACAGTAACAAAAATGTTAGAATATTTAAAGCAACCTAGCTAACTATAAAAACAGAAGTGGGATGTTCGTACTTATTTGGAGTTGTGTGTTTTAAGAAAAAACTGTCACTAAGAGTATAAAATAGGTAATGTTGCCCTCTGAAATATGAAGCAGACATACTGAGAGTATCAGTGCCCAGGAGAAAGGCACAAACTCCTTGTACAAGGATTGTTATTGTGGGTTTTTTTTTCTTTTCTTTTTAATGGTTTTATTTAGGGGTGTAAAATACAATATAAAGGAAAGTAAATGTATCCTTTTTGTGTCTTAGGTTTTTGCTGTGGGCAAACAGGTGGGATTTATCCATTTCTAAAAGGCTTTGTTAAAGGGCACATTCTCTGGTAGCATGCATCTGGATTTACATGTCCAACGTGAACATAACATTTTAAAATACACTGAGCAATGTCAGGCATTCATTCTTGTAGCAAGAGGACCAAATGTAGCATGGTTGAAATGGGGAGAGCCTCAAAGTCACAAGCTAGACTGATTACTTTGGGCAGGGGGCTTATAGGAGGGTTTTCTTTACTTATTTCATTTTTTTTTTTTTTATTTGATATGCTTTGTTAATCCCTGAGGGGAACCATTCCTTTTGCATGATCTTTGGGAGTCAGAGTTCAGGGTCAGCCATTGTACTGCACCCCTGGAGCAATTTTCAGGTTAAGGACGTTACCCAATGGCACAATGGAGTAGGATCCCTTCTGGCAGCAATGGGATTTGAACTGGAAACCTTCCAGATACCAGCGCAAATCCTTATCCTCAGAGCCAGCACTCTTTGGCTCAATAGGCTGAAATGGCTGTACCCTGCACTTTGAATCTCTGCCTAAAATTCACATCTACTTGTAGCAGTTCTGACGAGGATGTGCAACAGAGTGGGATCACTTGAGTAAACTTGACATTCATCTCTGAAAGTGCTACGTGGGACAACAAGGAAACTACAAAGTCACTCAACTTTGTCAGCTCTTCCACGCTTGTGTTAAGAGCCTACCGGTGCCCAATTTTACATGTGCTGCTTTTAAAATTTGAAATCTGAACAATTTGGTAAATGGAGATCTTTAGAGCTGCTTTTTTGTTGTCGTCATCAAACCACATTCATCTTTATTCTGGATGAAAAATGTGTTTCTATCTTCAAAGGCATTTATTTGTGAAAAGAAAAAAAAATATTATATATATATATATATATATTTTTTCCCCACAAATAAATGCCTTTGAAGATAGAAAACACATTTTCTTCCAGAATAAAGATGTGTGTGTATATATATATATATATATATATATATATATATATCTGTTTTTGTTTTTCGGTCCTGCTGTTTTATTGTCACAAATGAAAAAAAAAATCCACACTGGTCTTCTCTGTCTAGTGAGCTTACTGTTGAGGTTAGCTTGGCTGAAGGAAAAAGCCACAAAACCAACCCACACACATACTTCTACAATATACACATCATTTTTTGGGACAATTACATGTGCTATATCTACAAAGTTAATTAGAAGCCTTGCAGGGCTGCCTTTGTACGAGGATTCTCAAACTCCCTTTATCTTTCCATATGCATCAATTACTCTAGAGCAGGGATGTCGAACTCCGGGCCTGGAGGGCCGCAGTGGCTTCATTCTGACCCTTTTCCTAATCAATGACCAGTTTTCACTGCTAATTAAACTTCAATTTCCCTTCATTTTAATGGCCCTGATTTTAAGGATTCAGTCCCCTGAATTTATTCCTTTCTTCATTAAATGGTAGCCGAAATGAAATGAAATGTGAAACGAGCTAACAGATGACCAGCTAAACCAATTTCATTCCAACCAAGTTCTTAATGAGAAGCGGATTCTTGCTGAGGATTAAACCCGTTAATTAATTCAATCAGTTTTTGCTGCTCTCTTTCTGTCACAGCAGACATTTCCAAAACTGTGGATTTTTTTGTTTTTTTCTAAGAACACTGTCAAAATGTTTTGGTGACCTGAGCAATCAACCTTACCAAGACCATCACCTTTTGTTATTTTAAGATAATCTGTGATTGACACAGGTAAGAGATTGTCATGTGGCAGCTTGTTTTGCGTCTCATTACAGTTTGGCTGCTAATTAAGGAAAAACTAAACAACTAAGGAGCCCGAGTCCACTTAATTAGCAGCAAAAATTGGTCACTAATGAAGATGGTTAGAATGAAAACCTGCAGCCACTGCGGCCCTCCAGGGACTGGAGTTCGACACACGTGCTCTAGAGCATGGACTGCATTAAAATACCAATTCTGATGAACTTTTTAGCTCAACCAAGTCTAAAATACTGGTCCCCCACATCACCTCCCAACCCCCCTGTGTATCTATTTGACTGAGGTGGGCAACTCGAGTCACTTTTTTTTTTTTTTTTAAATATTCCACTTGTCCTAAATTTGCCAATTGAGGACTTGAACGTGAGATAAGAGACTTATGAAAGCTCACGTCCATTTCTCAAATCGCATTCCCTTTAACTTGCTTTCTGTTAATACATTTTTCTCGCGCCATAACTTCACAGGTAATCGAGACTAAATTAGCATGTTGGATAACAAAAACAATGGTGGGAACGGCAGCGATGATTATTAGTTCTGGATATACTCCGTTTACATCAGACCTTACTGCAAAGAAAAATTACAGCCGTTTGCAAGATCTGCGGCTCAAAAAACACCAATAGGACAACAACTTTGAACTGCATTCGTCATTTCAAGATTGATAAAGCTAAGCGGGACTGATGTGACATTGTGTGTAATGACCCCTTAAAATGAACCTAAAACGCCGAGCCCGTCGTTTTGCTATCTCACAGTGAACTATGAGAACAAGTCGAGAAACACCGATGAGGCGGGGGGGACAGAGTGGCGTAAGCACTTGCCTAAACGGCGTACGTGCTTGGTTTGCATTTTGTCTAATACTGTGATGGCGCCAATAATCAGTATAATGCAGAATAATGCAGAAATTCTCAACCTGTGAGGCACGAGCAGTCTTCAGGTTTTACCCTTTTAAGACATTCGACCCACGCAAACACAATCGCAAATCGTTTGTACCAATCACCCCTCTCTGCATGTTTATGCTTAGCGGATGTTATCTCTCAAAAGTCTCGCAATCTGACGTGTCTGTCGGATCAGGTTGTTAGCACATTTATTTATGACTGACAGCGCTGCACCAACCGACCAACAATGTCAAATACCATCGGTGTAAACCACTTCAAATTGCACGAGTTCTCCCGTTTTAGCGCAGCAGGTTGCAGTCGGGTCTCGTTAGGCAGTAACTCTGTTTGTTTGCTTGCTTTTGGATTTAGAACTTGGTCAGAATGTCACCAAACTAACTGGACGTGCAAACAGCCCTTTGTTTCATTCCTTTGCCGTTAAACTCTATCAAGTCTTTTGATGGTCCTTCACCGCCTTACACTTCTAGAATATGTGGCAGTGGGGTGTCGGTAAGCCCAGTCTCCATTTATGCAAACAGACACGCGTTTTCAGTTCACAAAAATCACCTCCTGGAGACAACAGCAACATAAGCATTTGCTATGTACGAAAAGTTGGCAATTCTATGTAGAAACCTATTCAAGTAAATTTTTAAAATTACCAACTGAACACACAGCGTTAAGATTTTTTTTCTTGCTAATTTTTTAGACATTTTGTTCAGTGCTCTTTCTTCGCAGGTAGTTTTTTTTAATAAAGATCTGATTAAAAAAATATTAAAATAACCAATAAACAACAAGTCATTATCATGTCAATATTTTATATGTAAGCCTAACATTTAATGTCCTTTGTTGATTTCTTATTGTGGTGCCCACTTAGTTTATTGACTCCAGAGCTGCTGAAAAGAAGAGAGCACCTGATTAGTGTGTGAACTACACTTCTGTTGGTCTTCATTTTCGAAAGAAGCCTTTTTGTCCTTTACTTATTTTTTTTGGTATGCTCTGTTCATATTTAGCGCTGCTGCCTTGCAGTTAGGAGACCCAAGTTTGCTTCCGGGGTCCTCCCTGTGTGGAGTTTGCATGTTCTGGTGTCTGCGTGGGTTTCCTCCGGGTACTCCCATTTCCTCCCACAGTCCAAAGACATGCAGGTTAGATGCATTGGCGATTCTAAATTGTCCCTAGTGCGTGCTTGGGGTGTGTGTATGCGCGCACCCTGTGGTGGGTTGGCGCCCTGCCTGGTGTTGGTTTCCTGCCTTGTGCCCTGTGTTGGCTGCGACTGGCTCCCACAGACCCCCGTGACCCTGTAGTTAGGATATATCGGGTTGGATGATGGATGGATGTACACGTAGCTAAAAAAAAATAAATAAATAGAAAAAAAAGTATTGTGCTTAGCTTAATCTGTTGATTTGTTATATCCTATAAGAATGGAATACTATAGTAATATTATATTTTTATATATATATTCCTGTTTCTTCTTGGATATTTTGTTTACATTTTTTACCCTGCTTAAAAGTACTGTACATGTTACCAGGCCTTATTTTATTTGAATCTATTTTTGGGCAAAGAGAACATGAGAAAGCTACTTCACGAAAATTTTTAAAAAGAATATTACACCAACTTTGTGTTTGTTGAAAAGAACAGCAAAATTGTGTGTCACAAATCATTACCAATTATGATTGATAACACATATTATAATACTCCTATAGAAGTTAAGAAAATTGATGAAAAAGTGCCAGGTGTCTGTCCTTTAAAAGCTTGTTTGCTTTTAGTAATGTTGGATTAAATGGTTTTAGGTATATATTAAACTGTATTCGATTTGTCAAAGTGTGTGTATATGGGGGCACATAAGGTGGTGATGTCCAGGGGCACCCCAGAGTTATCCAACCTAGATGTTTGGGTTATCTAGAAGGTTCAAAACATTAGAGTATGTTACCCGTGACGCCAAGACATTCAAATGCTTACACTAAGTGGTATCACATGTAGGATTGCTTTAACTCTTTTTCATGGGAGAAAATATTTCCTACTAAAAACAAAAGCTAAGCACTGTAAAATGTATACAGTAAAATCTACAGTTGGCATACAATTAAAATGCAAAAAATGAGCAACAATGTAAACAAAGTATTTAAAAACGCTGATAAAGTATCTGCGTTATACGCATTTGCTCATGTTTCTGCACTATACACATAGCAGGCAATCTGAGACACCATATTATAATATTCCAAGTCTGTTGACTTACACTAAATGTCATAGTCTACCTTTTTTCTCTCAGCTGAATTAGAATTTAGACTGTAATGACTTAATCTTAAGGTTTAGATTCCTTTTTCTTGCTAAACATGTACAGATATGAAGAATATGTAAAATGTACAGTCGTTTGATCAGCGGCTGCCTCAAAGCCCACACAGCTTACTCATTCCAGCACAACTCACCCATAGCAAAAAGTAGTCACAGATACAACACTATGTGATCTCATCATAAATGGCAACATGTCCCCATCTACATGTTACCACAAGCACATACAGGGAAAAAAATGCAAAGAGTTTGAGCAAATGTGTGATGATTCAAGAAAATGATTGATCACATCATTTGCGACAAAGCTTTGCATATGAAAAAGGCATTCACTACATGCTCACCAAGCATTTCATTCAGATAATGGTAATGGAGAGTTGTTATCTTGATTATGCTGAAATATGGAATGTCTTTCCAGTAGAACCGGAGAATCTAGACAATATTTTGAATGCAACAAGTCAACAAAGATTACAAGTGTTTAGCCCACACTCTTCAGTTGGTGGTAGGGGATGGAAGGAAGGAGACTAAGACAGCCAAATTAGTGCTAACCAACCAATGTGTCTAAAATCTGCACCTTGCTTCACTCTTTAAATGAAGAATTTGGGAAGGAACTTGGACCGTACTTCTCTTGTAACATTTGGAATTCAACTCTAAGACAACCTAAAGCAGTCCTAAGGCAAGTAAACATTATTAGAATGAGCAATGAAGGACAAAAATGTGTTACTTAATAGACCTTGATATTCAACATGTAAAAATGTTTTATTTATCACCTTTTATATCTGATAGCGCAAGTCCAATGCAAATCTTATTATGTACCAGCTAATAGAGTGCCCAGTCCTTGGCGATTTCCACTGTATTCCAGAAATCCACATCATTAAATCACTAGTCCTCTAATTTTTCTCAAATCTTGCATCCTAACTTAGTGAGAAACACTGATGTAAGGGAGGTGTGCAGGCAGAATACATTAGCCATGTGGCGCAATGTCAATGAAAACAAACCGTAAAGGGCCCCTCCAAGAGCCTGAAAGCATACAAGACCCTGTGAAATTACTGAAGCAGATTTTGGTAGAACATTACTATGGTATTGTTTTCCCTATTGCCCTGAGCTGTCAGTACGAATTGCCTCAATTCAGTCAGCTGTAAATCGATGTGTGACTGTACTTTGTCATTTAGTATAATTTGTTAGTAGTGTTTTGTTTAACTATTATGTAGTATTTATGCAATGTGTATATGTGTCTTATGGTTATGTTCCTCATGTTTTACTGTTGAAACCCTTTGGAGCTACTGTGACATCACTATCGAGGGACCACTCTTAGCCATTTTATTCAGGAGGAGTTCGGCCCCTAAGAGTGTCATTGTGAGAGTTGTGGAGAGTTCATTTGATTTAGGATTATATTTTCTTTCTGAATTGCAGATTGGACTTTGACCCGTCGGCTGTCATTTTAGGCAAACCCCTTTTTGCTTCAACTTTTGCAAACCGATTTACCCTTTTACCCTCTTTTTTGATTATTTAATAAATTCTTTAAAAATTAAAGGAAGATGTGTTTTTATTCTTTTACACCAGAGCTTTTACAGTGTTGTTGAACTTTTAAAGCCCAAGCACTATTTTGGGCCTGTGCAGGCCAAAAGGCCTGTTTTTCGAGTTTGAGGTCAGGGTGCCTGGGGTAATGCTGGCTTTTATAGGATCTGTATAATTCATGATATCCTGGTCTGGTTTTTGTGCACTCTTGAGGCATACTCACCCATTTGTGTTGTGGACTCACGATACCCCTAACCTGAGATGTACTTAGTGGGTAGAAATCGCACTCCTCTGGCTTTGTCAGGAAGCGCCCAGGTAGCTAAACTTTGAAGCAGTTAATTGGAATAGCAATTCCTGGGTAGGAGGATAAAAAGCCAAATATGTTGAAAAAGATGGCCCATGGGCAGGGTCCACAGCAGAATGTGACAGGTGAAGGAGTTCAGATAAGCAGTAAAAACAACTTCAAAAGGCAGTTTACCTTCATAAATTCAAACAATCCCTAAAATGTAAATTTTCTTTTACCAATAAAGAATCAAACCAAGAAGAAGAAAAAAAACAAACATTTCTAAAATGTACTTGCAAACATCCTATAAAGAAATACCTCCACAAAAGAGCCGGAGATCTGTAAAAGTAAACCATTTTAAAAGCCATAGACATGGCATACTGTCACCCCATGGAAACAGCACATCACAAACTTGTCACCTCCCTGGTTACTTGGTATGAAGCTTTGAAGGAATGCAGCCAAATGAGATTTTTATGAACTGTACACACCCCTGAATATTTAAAAAGGAAATGGATGCATTATATGGGAAAGTAAGACCTATATACAAAGTATAGGGAAAGTATTGCAATCGTTCAATGAATCAATGTCAAGATTTTTGATGAATCAACATTTTAGACCTCCCAGAGTCAGAAAATATAATTTTTGGAAGTTTGTGTGTGTATATATATAACCCAGCCACAGGGGATGCACAAACCAGTGTGTTTGTTCATGCCGGTCCCAAGCCCAGATAAATGGGTAGGGTTACATCAGGAAGGGCATCCAGTGTAAACTTTTGCCAAATCAATATGCAGACAACAATACAAATTTACATACTGGAACAGTCAAGCCCCGGGTTACCAACGACCACCACCAGTACTGTTAGCCAACAGGGTGCTGGCTGAAATTGGGCTAATGTTGGCTGAAAGAGGGGGAAGAGACTGCTTAGAATTCCAAGAGCTAAACTTAAAACAAGTGGCGAGACAGCTTTCTGCTGTTATGCACCTAAAATCTGGAATAGCTTGCCAATAGGAATTCGCCAGGCTAATACAGTGGAGAACTTTTAAAAAAAAAAAAACCTGCTGAAAACATTACTTTAGCATGGCTTTCTCATAGCTTCATCTTAGTTTAATCCTGATGCTCTGTATATTCAATTAATTATTATTATTACTCATGTTATTCATATTCAAAATCCGTACTAACCCCTACTTTCTCTTCTGTTCTTTTTCCGTTTTTTTTTAATGTGATGTCCCTACATTAATGAATTAAAGGCCAGACGTCCACATGACCGTCATCATCAAGTTCTTCCATGAGAATCCTGAATACCAGGAGGACTGATTGAGGTCATCAATGTTTGCTCTGAGGATGTTGATGGAGAAGTATAGAGAAAACATTGCACTGCATCTTTGTGGACCTGGAGAAAGTATATGACAGGGTGCCTTGAGTGGAGTTGTGGTAATATATGAAGAAGTCGGGAGTGGTAGAGAAATACGTAAGAGTTGTACAGGATATGAATGAGGGAAGTGTGAGAGTGGCGAGGTCTGTGGTAGGAGTGACGGATGCATTCAAGGTGGAGGTGGGATTACTTCAGGGATCGGCTCTGAGCCCTTTCTTATTTGCAATGGTGATGGACAGGTTGACAGATGAGATTAGACAAGAGTCCCCGTGGACTATGATGTTTGCTGATGACATTGTGATCTGTATCATTAGTAGGGAGCAGGTCGAGGAGACCCTGGAGAGGTGGAGATATGCTCTAGAGAGGAGAGGAATGAAGATCAGTAGGAACAGTACATGTCTGTAAATGAGAGGGAGGTCAGTGGAATGGTGAGAATGGAGGGTGTAGAGTTGGTGAAGGTGGACAAGTTTAAAATACTTAGGATGAACAGTACAACTTAATGGAGATTGTGGAAGAGAGGTGAAAAAGACTGCAGGCAGGGTGGAATGGGTGGAGAAGAGTGTCAGGAGTAATTTGTGACAAATCAGCAAGAGTGAAAGGGCAGGTCTACAGGACGATAGTGAGACCAGCTATGTTATATGGGTTGGAGACGGTGGCACTGACCAGAAAGCAGGAGACAGAGCTGGAGGTGGCCGTGTTAAAGATGCTAAGATTTGCACTGGATGTGACAGGGATGGCTAGGATTAGGAATGAGTACATTAGAGGGTCAGCTCAAGTTGGATGGTTGGGAGACAAAGTCAGAGAGGTGAGAATGCGCTGGTTTGGACATGTGCAAAGAAGAGATGCTGAGTATATTGGGAGAAGGATGTTAAAGATAGAGCTGCCAGGAAAGAGGAAGAGAGGAAGGCCTAAGCAAAGGTTTATGGATGTGGTGAGAGAGGACATGCAGGTGATAGGAGTAACAGAACAAGAGGCAGAAGACAGGAAGATATGGAAGATGATTCACTGTGGCAACTCCTAACAGGAGCAGCCAAAAGAAGAAGAGTGTGTGTATGTATGTAAACATGATAAAACGTGGTTACGCTTTTACTTAGGTCAACCAAAATTTCATACAAGCAATAGGTACAAAATGTAAATTTCGATCAACTTGAGCTTTTTCCGTTAACCGGAAGTTGTACTTTACTATTTATTCATGCAGCTGCAAAGTCTGATTTATTCAGCTTTACTTTTATAATAATTGTTCAATTTATTATTAATTTGATTTGTTGTTGATGGTTCTTTAAATGTATGTAATTTAAAAAATATAATCATTGTCTTGTGGTTTACTCCTTAAATATCCTTCCCCATATCTGAGTATACAAGAAAGTCAAGGGGAGACCACTCCCAATTTTTTTTTTTTTTAATTCACTCATTCAAATGCCATATTGTTCACAATTTCTTGTGCAACCATGTAGGTAAGACATGCCATACTAATAAGGTAATGACCAGAGATTTCTAAGCAATCATCTCAGCTATTGGTCCAGTCTGGGGTTGGACTTTTCTTGCATTCAATGCCACAGGTATGGCGTTCCTCCACAAACCTGGATTGCTTTAAATGGATTCAGTAACAGATGGGTGTGTGTATGGCTTCACAGCTACTGGTTTTTATGCAGTGTAAAGGCTGTGAAAACAACTTTTGATCCCTGTTGTGAAACGATGCCTGATAAATACCAGAACAAGTTTTCTGCTATATCTGTGCTATGACATCCTTTCCACACAAAATGCTACAGTGCTATCAACACCAACAAGAAGGGAAATGACATGCCTCTTGACAGCATTACGAGCCATTACACAAAATACACATTCAGTCCTTAAGGCATTATGCCATTCTATGTGGAATCTTAGGATGAGCTGCAGTTGCTAAAGGGCAGAAGAGCATGGCAATAATCACTCAATGCTTCACTATTGTGATACACATGACATGGATAAATATAATTTTTAATTTTTGTTCAAATGGGCACTCAAGAATGTGATGAGCAGGGACAAGTCAGTCATTTTCCAACCCACTTAGTCCTGATCAGGGTCGCGGGGGGTGCTGGAACCTATCCTGGCTAGCACAGTGCACAAGGCAGGAACAAACCCCGAACAGGATGTTGGTCTACTGCAGGACAAACACAAATTAGGATTACAATTCACCTAATCTGCATGTCTTTGGACATTGGGAGGAAACCAATGATGACATGGGGACAATGTGCAAACTCCACGCAGGGAGAACCTGGAACGTGAACCCTGCTCTCCTTACAGCGAGGCAGAAGAACTACCACCGTGCCACCTGAGAATGAAGTGTTCAGAAGGAGAATGTCGGCTATAAATCAACAATCTACTGGTGAAGCAACTCCTGGGGGTTTTCCTTTTTACTGAATAAATATACTCCCAATAGCTTTCCACCACTTCCACACAACTCCATGCCCAGCTGAGGTACTGGAAGTCACCATTTTATGCAGTCCACCTAGAACTGCTTATCAAACAGTAACTATCTGCTTAAAGTCAGGACTCGCTGTATAATCAGACAGCTTTCCTTATAATATTTAAGGCACCAACACATCCAAGGTACACCCAAGGGTGTCTCTATACCTATTAAATAGGGTGGTCTAGATCTAATTATGCAATTTTCATTACGCTATAACTTAAGTTTATTACATAGAAAATCACCCGAAAAATCCTGGAACATTGAGAAGTGTGTGAACTGACGACCAGAAGAATCGTCCCCGCCAAACTGGAATCGTCCCCGCATAAATCAGAGTCTTCCAGACGATCTGGATCTGCATAATTAGATCTGGACCACCCTGTATACAGAAGCTCAGTATTTTCCACCTAGGTAATATGTATATAAAAAGGAAAATAAAAATCATACCAACTGCTTTAGGATGACACATCAAAACCATAGGGAAAACTGGGGAGTCTTTTAGGCAAATATCGGAGGCCAGTTCCCCAAAATAGTTTCCAAACTCCAATACTCACAGCACTGCCTGCATCCTAACAAAATACTACCAGTGTACAAAAGCAGAGGAACGAACAACAACAATCACAAACTTTTTCAAGCACACTATTCACACAGTTTTGCAAAGAGTCACAATTTGTGCAAAGCAGAAGTGATGCCATTTCTGACAGCTGAACCAACTGCATGTCTTTTGACCAAGGGTGAAAAAATGAAGAGTCCCAAGATAAATCTTTATGAAGTCTACATCTGGTACCTTCAATCTGAGGACAGAACTAGGGTCCAGTTACTGAAAAGCAGTAATTTCTGCACTGCCACACTGCCCTGCTCCATAGCTTTCTACATGAATGGGATTCACCCGTACTGGGCAGCACTTGTTGGGCCTTTTGTGAAGGGGTGTCAAAGTGACCAGAAGCAATACCTGAAAATTTCAATTTGATTTATTAGTTATTTAAGAAAAAGCAGCACTCAAAGGCCAATTTTGATATGTTCAGTGCAGTCATTTATGGTAGTTCAGGCATCTGATTATGATGCCTCCTGGCAAAGTGTTTTGAGCATATCCAGTTAGGAGACCTCAGAGAAGAGGCAGGGCATACTGGAGCAATTATAGCTCTTGGCTGGCCTTGGAATGCCTCAGTATCAACACCCCCAAGAGAAGCTGAAGGAGGTGGTGGGGGAAAAGGACACATGAGCATTATTGCTTATTCTGCTGCCATTGTGACCCAGGCCTGGATAAGTAGGAGAAAATGGATGAATGGGACAATTAAAATATACATGAATATATACAGATGTATTATGATCTGTGATTAGTACAGTTATGACTCAAGAGCTTTGCCCTTCCTTATATAAAAGAATTAAATAGAAAGAGTGAGAATGAGTCCCACATTTACTGACCAACACAGACCCCAGAAAGGCAGGGAAGGAGTTGAATGCATTACATACCGTTGAATGCTCAAAAGTAGTGCACAAAAAAGTTAGTGACGATCTTTCAACATGTTGTGAAAATCGAGCATCAGGTGTGGATATACTGATAAAGGGCCTACAGAGTGAATGGGTTTATCACTCAGAATGTTATGAAAATTGAAAACTTTATATTTTATCCTTCTTACAATCAGCATCTTTGTAAAAGTAGAACCTATCTGGGATGTCATACTGTACAGGACTACCCAAACAGTACTCCGGTCTACTCACAAGCACATTATCTGGCTTAACACATACCCACCCCTTCTGTTTAAAGATTCCATGACTTGAACAAGGAATATTGCTAGTGGCAAACTAAAATACTTAAACTTTTTGCTGGCCTTAACCTTTACAGGCGAGGCTGGAAACAAGCAAAAAACACCTGCTCCCCCAAAATGCTGCACCTTATTTATTATGAGTATATGGTATTTAGTTACGCAAAGCTTGTTTCTGAACATGGGTTTTTCCGAAGAAACAAATGAATTGTTTTTTCTAGAGATATTTAACATCTGTAATATGGCACAGTTTGTAATGTACAGTACAAGTAAATATCTCTATACTATATATAGGCATATTGTGACACATGCAGCGGAAAAAGCTGTGTCAGTGATAGTTTAGTTACAAAGAAAAACACACTTTCTTGCAGCTGATCCAGCATCTTTTTGACTGAACTGCCTTGATACACAAGTCTCGTATCTCAAGAAAATAAAGTGCTTGTTTCTCTACTGGAGTGATTGTCTTCTTTCAGATCCACCTGGAACATAATGTCCCAGCTCTGAAGACATCACCTTTGAATTTTATTATATCTGAGAAAACAGAAATGGAGCCAAGTATTGTTGAAAATTAAGTTCTCTCTACCCGTTATTAAAAGGCTCCAAAGCGGGTTTCTACAAGGTCAAAAATAAACCGTTCTTTCCCCAGGCACACGTTATTAGAGCCCAAAATGCAATAATATATCTATATCACACATACACACACTTTTTCCTTCCACCGTTATTCTGCATTTAAAAAGTTACGCTAAATACAAAACACTTTTTAACAAAAAAAAAAAAAAGGCAAACAAATCTCCCAGTTCAAACTGCAACAGGTCATAAGCATGTGATGAGACTGTAAATCAGCTGGTGAACCCTTTAGATGAATTCATGCCAGTTTTCTAAGATGTAAAGATGGAGCTAATCTCAACTAACAAAAACATGCTCATAAAAAGTTTGCAGATGATCCCCCATTAGCACTAGTATGCTGTCTGAAGTAAATCCAGCTGACCACCTCACTAGCTGTGTACAGATCCCCAGGTGGGACTTCCTGATTTATCTGTAAAAAAGGGTAACCAATGTTTCCCTGTAGTAAAATGGGGATATTATAAATGTGCATTTAGAAGTATAAGAGGGTTGCGATGAATAGTATTTAGGAGCCACACACAAATCTAAACTCTGCAGCCTCTCAACAAGATGGAGTATGTGACACCATAGTGATCAAAGTCCTAGACAGAGGGCAGAAAAATGACATTTCAGGTTTAAGTCCTAAGAAGAATAAGTTAGGAACCAGGTTGAAGTGTAGAGAAGGAAGGGGAAAAGGAGTGTTTGTGAACCCAGTGTCCTTACTATGTTTTCATGTTTATAACCATTTTTGACAAATCTATTTTGCACACTTTTGTGTAAATTCTCTCATCTACTTCAGTTGTGCTCAAAAAGATTCCTCAAGCAAAAACCTCAGTTAGGTCATGGCTTGGGTTCTCTCTACTTGTTTGGTTTATAATTTTAAATAAAAAGTTTGTTGTTTGGCTCCTCTCTATAAGTAATTTTTAAAATAAAAAAAGCAAGATTGGCAAGCACTATTAGAAGTGCCACCAGTATTACCAGTAATGACAAATCCTAATAAGGATTTGTAATTTGACCTGAGTGCAATAATCCTCAAGGACAAAAAAGCAAAAGCAAAATGAAGTTTGGGGTAGAGGGGGGGAGAGAGATGGTTAGTAGGAAGCCAGACCTGTTCTGCGAAAGGCTAACATACCACAGAACTGCTAGGAGCAATCTTTAGTCCCTGACTAACATTTACTGAATGTCAATGACAGACGATTTTATACAATGGTGCACTGTTGGCAGCAAGTTTGGGCAGGCAAAGCTCTGGGCAGCTGGCATGGTGCTCAGATGTGGTGGCACACTTAGTAAAGCACTGAATTTCTGTTCTTAAGGTCACCCAACTACTTCATCATAACCTCAACCAGAACCCTTCTTCAATAAAGAGCTTGTCTGCCCTAGATCTGGAAAACAAATGACTATCTCAAAATAAAAATGTCTGTCAAATGTAAACACTAAGTGTAGGCGCTATAAAAATGTCATCTTCAGAGATGGCATGTTCTGGCTTCAAACTGGGACTTAGAGCCCCACAAAAATCCCTGAGAATGAGAGAAAGAGAGCCCTTGTGCATGTGTGTCAGAGCAGCACTCCACGTCTGCACCCTGGAGCTAAGGAGGAGCGTCTCCAAGCTATCAATTATGTCAGTTGATCTTATTCAGGCTAGATGAGGACTGGATATTTTGCTTTTCTTGTACACTTATGAATTAAAAACACATTCCTAAGGAGTAAGAAAATGACTTAAATGACTGGTATGGAACTTAAATTGGTGAAAACAATCATTATAATGTAAAACTGGCAAATAAGAAAAATGCAGAATGCATGAAAAGACAATACACTGCATAGCCTTCCACAAAAGAAATTACATTTTGTGGCACTCACTACTAAAATAATTCTGCATTGATTATTTCCAGATTGGCGCATTTCAGACGTGACCATACTGACATAAGGACACAGATACTGAACAAACTACTGTATCTCTTTTTCAATTTTTAATGCCACCTAACCATAGATTGAACATGTTTATTGTGAAAACTGTTAACTGCAATACAAGTTTGATTTTCTAACTTTAATTTTAAAAGCCCAGTAGACATTTTCCCTTTTTTCTTGCAAAATCTGTGTATTTCATTTAACAGATCAGTTTGAATGTGACAATAAACCTGAACAAATTAATAAGGAAGAAAGAAAATAAACACCTTCTCCAGGAGTTTTAGTTTCAGAGGGGGTGCCCCAAGAATAAACTGTCAATAAATATTTTTAAGTAAGCTCTTCTTCAAAGAGACTATTCCAAAATCTTTGACACTGTTGTAGTCCTCCTGAAAACAAAGTACATCACACAGAAACATGAATCAAAAGTAAACATTTCAGAGGAAATATAAAACAGCATAATATGTAGAGACAATTCTATAGTGGCAAGGCAATGGAGAGGCAAATTTGAAACCTGGACCACAGCATAAAGCTGTTTGGTTTTTTTAAATTTTCAGTCCCATTGCAAAAATAGAAAAATTGTTTTTTGCTCTAATATGCCTAACCAAAATATAAATATAACAACTATCTAGAGGCAAACAGGCCATTCAGGCAAATAAAGCTCACCAGTCCCATCCACTTATGGAAGAGGTATACCTGGCAGTTACACTTGTATTTAAATAGTGTTGATTATCAGGATAAAAAGAAATGTAACACAAGACATTTTTTTAAACAAATATTATCAAGAAAATGATGAAAAATGGTGGTGCTTGCTTCTGCCCATTTGTTTAACTCCTTCAGGGCTGATGTTGACTTTTGTCAAAAGGAGGAGTTGACGATGGTAATCAACTGTAAACTGTGACAAAACCAGACATTATGTTTTAGTTGTACTCTTGTTGCTAGAAGGAAAGTTAGCTTCATTGGTTTGACTGAGATGTCCGAGTAGTAAGGCACAGTCAAGAGCAAAAATGGCACTGGTATAATGGTGAGAGATCGAAGCGAGTACATAAAGCAAAATACCACATGGACGACGTTTTGCCTATTATCTCTGAACTGGGACTATGACTTACTGGACTGATTTTGATACAAGTGATCCAATATTCAGCCCTCAAAGAGTTAAAAGTCCTGCATTGACATTTCAGATCATTGTGCAGCTTCTTGTGCTGCCGATTGATGTTGATGAACCGGTCTAAAGCTATGTAGGTGACAAAATAAAGGGACTGATGCATTCGCTTCCTACAGTACACACTAGCAAGCCGAGTTTACGCCTGTTAGCATCCACAATTTTAATTTGCATGTGGTTAACGACACCATGGCACAAGTCTCACTTAAAGTCCTGAGCCAATTACATTGTTAAAGACAGGAGTGGCAAGTTTTACGCACTTGTTCTAAATCCATTAATCTCAAATAATTATGATGTAATCCATGATAATGTGCCCTTGAGGACATTTTTATTTTAATGCAAAAATGATTAGAATCCAAAAACATAGAATCCTTTTGGCAAAAGACAGTAATGAATTCTGGCATCACTTATAGCAGTAAAAAATAAATAAAATAAAACTGGTAGTCAGCTATACAACCCAGGAACAAAGAACATGCAGGCTGGGCAAACTGGGAAGTGTCAACACTGGACAGCTCACTTAATTATACCCTATGCACCACAAAAAGCATTTTCTAACTTTTGAAAATGAAGTCTGAAAATATGAAAGACCAACGTATTTCAAAGACTTCCACTATTTAACTATTGAGGAGGTTAAAAAGCACGGCATACTTTTGTTTAAATACTCTAAAGCTGTTTTTTTTTTTTTTAAATATGTATTAAAATCCTATCACAATGGGAGTTTCTGAATTGAAGAAGATTTTTTTTTTTTTATAAATGTATCGGCTTTGCATAAAAACTACAATTTATAAGCTTGATAGTTGTAAACAGACTAATTCAGACCAGGTATGCTGCATTAATAACCAATACATTTAATTTATATAGTGCCTTTTCCATACTCAAGGTGCTTAAAGGGTTAAGAACACACTTGTGCCAAAATGCACTTCTGCGGGAATGAATTGATCATCATTGGGTTCTAATAAAACATACATTTAAAATATTCCCCCGCCCCCCCCCCCACTTCTCCAGAAAACATTACTGGAATATTTAAAGCAAATTCAGACTTGAAATGTCTGTCTTCGTAATCAATACTGGGCTCCTGCACCTGTAAGGCAGTCACTCAAACCACCATGTCTTACCTACTTACCATTAAAGAAATAAAATTCATCCTGAATTAGATTAAGGTATATTCATTTCAATAGTACATTCAAAAATTAGTGGTGGGACATTTGAAACACTAATTTTTAAATCAAACCAAGCTTTATGTGTTTCAGAATGTTCAGGTTTAAGACTATGGTTGAAGTTTTCATATTGGCTGCACTTTCCATAATGAAAGCTATTTGAAAGAGCAGTATATTACAGTGTTGCTTGCTTGTTAAACTATGCAACGGTTCTACAATTTTAAATATGCATAACAGATTTGTCACTTAAATTCTAACATTTTTGGGAAGAGCTAGGAGATAGACTTCATGAGACACTAAGAAGTCACCAGTCAGCTGTGATGTATACTAAAGGGAAAAGTGCTACATATGAGAAACAAAAGAAAAAAAATTCAACTGAATTTTATATAAAAACAAGTACTAATACAAATATCGTAAAGCTGCAAGGTACCATACTCCAGAAACCTTACACTTGTTTGCTGAAAAACATTAATTCTACGATTTGATCAATATTTGTATCAGTATTTAAGTAATGTGCTAGCAAGCATCACATTTACATTCAAGGCATGTAGGTCAAAGTGATATACAAGATGTCAAAGAAAAGATTGCCAGAAGAAAAACAAATAAAAAATAAAAAAGGTATAAGAATAAATGAAAGAAAAAAAATTTTGAACTTAAATTATACAGATATACAAGTCCCAGCTGAAGTTCTGTCCTTAATTATGAATTTGTTTTCAAGTTTCTCGGGATTATAAAGATTAATCTGATGGTATGATCAGATGGCCAGGGAGGACAGATACAAAAAATTTCAGGAGTTCCAAAGCCAAAAGACCATCTAGCCCACAGAGGGTATTCTACCCAACAAATGTGCTTAATTTGGTGGTTTTAAACTTCGTCCTAATAATAATAATAATTCTTTACATTTAAATAGCGCTTTTCTCACTACTCAAAGCACTCAGCAATTGCAGATTAAGGGCCTTGCTCAAGGGCCCAACAGAGCAGAGTCCCTTTAGGCATTTATGGGATTTGACGGCAACCTTCTGAATGTCAGTGCAGATCCCTAGCCTCAGAGCCACCACTCTGCCTGTCCTAGTAGATTCCATGCAATTGGTGTTGTTGACAGATGGAGCATCATATTCATTACATCATCACAGGCAGCAGTACAGTACTTTAATCAGATGGTGGTGGCACAAGTCAAAAACACAGTGAAAGGAAAAAAAAAAAAAAAAAAGAGAGAACAAAGAAATGGGAACCACCAAAAAAAAAAAAAAAACACTGCCAAATAATTAACATATTAGAAATCACTGCTACAACAAAAAAGGCTGGACACTCAACGGTATAGCAAACAAGATATGAGCACCCAGCTACACAATGCTACAAACACTGGTAACAATGGGAAAGTGAATTTCTCTTTATTGTTTCAGCCATCTTACTCAAGATGTAAACATAAATGGAAGGAATGATCCAGTGCTCTGACTAGTTGAGGACATTGAATAACAGTCATCATCATCATCATCATCCACCTACCCTTTTTCAAACCTGTTTACAGCTGCAGGGAGAAGGTACCACTCCTGGCCACACTGCCTGCTAAGCAGAATATTTCAAGCAGAAACCTGTAGAACACAGAAACCACACACAAACACTGCCCTGATCTAGGATTCAAATCTAAGCCTGCTTGGAGGCCGAGGCCAAGTCCACTTTACTGAAAGCTAAAGTCCTTTTTCTTTCAAGGAAGCCATGCTAGCTAGCTATGGGTCACAGGGATCAGAATACTGTCCTTGCAACACTCTGGCACAAGGCAGGAAAACAAACCTGAAAAGGCTGCCATTCACACACACGCTCTGACCAATTCAGAGTCATCATTCAACCAGACCAGCATGTCTTTGAAGATGTTTGAAGAAACACCACTTTTGGAAGACAAGTATGGGCTAAATTGATAGGAGTAGTTTTAATTTTTTTAATCCCTTTAAGTAGTAGCACAATGCATGTTGCTCATGTTGGTGTGGCGACATGCATATGTCAACTTAGGCCAGTCTGAATAGATTATTGTCAGGTGTCAGCTGTGCAATAGATTAGTGCAGTGAGAACAGATAAAAGACAAGACACATACACTTGAAAAGAAAGCAATCACTAGCTTGGAAGAGGTAAACAAAGGAGGGCGAATTGGGTAGCACTATACAGTACTACTGACGAGTTTAAGTGAAGCGAGACTGAAAGGCTACGGGACAGACCTGGTGAGAGACTGAGAGGCTACGGGAGCAAGTAGAAGAGTGGGGGGTAGGGGGGAATCCGGAGGCAGCGGCATCCAACGAGTTGAGAATGAGGTGTGACTATCGAGGCTGTGAGAAAGGGCAGTGCAAAGGTTGCATGAACATGGCACATCACCTGCCACTCAGAATGCAGGACCTGTGAGCCTGTATTGCCTACTACTATACCAATATACCACCCATCTTAAATACTCCCTCAGCAAAACATACTTGCTATGATGAATTGTTTTTTTTTTCTTTTTCTCCAAGATATAAAACTAAACATTTTTCAGCAATCATGTTTTAGGGTTTTACAAAGACCACAAATCAGATGTACATTAAGGTGATATATTCAACAGCCAAGTACAATGCATATGGGTGGGCACATTGTGCGAGAGTTGTGAGCTTCCAGTTGCTTTGTTCCATCACAGGTAGTACTGAACTTCATTAAAAGAACACCCTTCAAAAGATTTCAAAGACACAGCAACTTTATTTGAAGTAGAACATTCATTCACCAGCCATCAAACAACAAATGATCATTATGTCTACATTTCATTCACAGTAGTGAAGCGCCTGTGATAGTTGGTGATAGTTTTGGGTTGTTTAGTCACTGCATTCTTTGTGTGAGTGAATGTTTCCTAGCTTTTACACTGCAGGTGCACCCCACCCACTTCTATTCTCAGTGACGCAAGTAAAACTAATCTTCTGTGATCCCATTAGGACTGAACCACTAAGACGAAATTCAGCCCTGTCTCAGCTCATGTCTTAAGTCTCCGATTTGAAGAAGTCTTTTTCCCTAGTGTACTGTAAATTAGATCAGAGTTTTACCTCAAAGCCTGAGAAGGGCAGTACTGAAGTGCTCACAGAGAGCAATACATTGATTGGTGTCATCTCAGGAAGTGCTACTGATGAACCTGTAAATCACACGAATGAATGTCAAAATCAATCACAGAACAACCTGAATTAAGCTCTGTGGGGGGGTTGGGAAGGGGTCGATGTGTCGACTGTATTACATTTAATTTGAAAGCTTTAAATAGCCAGGATTGGCTCAACATGTAGTGTTTTACATGGCATAATTAAGAGACAGAAAAAAAAACAAGACATAGTAGATTTAAAAAAAAAAAATCCAAAACCAGATAAAAACAAACAAATAAAAATTAGTTATTGATAACTCAACTGCAAACACCTTAAGAATTATGTTGGACTATGTGGAACATTGACATTTTTGTTTGATTCAAATGCTACCGACGGATGTGCCCCTACCTCTCTGGGTGTATGTAGACATAAGCAAAGCAGAACTATTTATTGTAAGTACTCCTGCATAATTCACATAAACCCATGGAGAAGGTACAGTTAAGTTTCTTCAAACTTTAAAATACTACTGGTGACACTAATAATATTTTTGACATCTATGAGTTTTGAAGAACCATTCTGGAGTCAGACATATTTTTACCACTTATGGAAAACTTAAGTTTGACCATTCCTTTCCTCCTCTGATGCAGAAATTAGCATGCCATCATCACCCAACTACAGTATTATTGGAATCTACTTTTAATGGTCATCCTATTCAAAGGATCAAGCAACTTTATCAAGTTCATAACGCTGCTTCAAGGGGTTTGACACTGACTAAATGAAAAGGGCAGATCTCTGCTCATCATGCTCAACTATTGTATACTGGATATCTGTATAATATCGGGTTATGTTCAAATCTCTCTTTCTGACATAAAAAGCTATTAATTTAAATTTATATCTTAAGAGCACTTAAGACAACTGAGATCCTTTGATGAGGACGACCAACTCACAATTCCAAGGACACATTCAAATCTCACTTAAAGAATTCTCTCCTCACATTTCAATCAACTTTACTGTCCCTGTAACGTCCCAAACACACCAGAGTACTACAAAATCCTGTTAAGCTCGTCTTCTGGCATGCTAACCAAGTCCAACTACTTCTGGAAGGTTTGTGATGCTCTCAATTGGTCTCAGTATAAGGACCCTTTTTAAAATCAAAGATAGTTTATTAAGTGTAACTATATGCCCTGCTTTAAATTTGCATTAGGTATATGGTCAGACTGGACAAATTGCTATTTTGCATATCCAGAAGTTTTACTCAACTTTCTACTGATCATCACAGATACGGTACATGTCCAACCCTTTTCTATCATGTGGACCTCTTGGAGTGCTTGTGCTTGTTAATCTCAACTACATGCATGTGGAGGTTTCAACAAATGCAAGAAAATGCCTTCTTTGCGTGGTCAATGTCTCATAAGCCTTAAGCCTCTGCTGTCATTCTGTTTGATCCATTCTTTGGAGGTACAGTACTGCTAATGCTACAATAACTGTCTAATGCACATTGTGGTCCCATAATACAATCCAAAAAAGTCAAAAAGGTACCTCCATCAGTTCAAGACATCCATGGAATATGGAAAATATTAGACCAGTAATGCCGAGTGATAATGAACATCGAGACAAGCAAGACATTTAAAAAAAAAAAAAACAAAGAAAAAAAAACAACTTTGTAATCTGGATTTTCTTTAGATTGATACGTGAACACTCATTTTTCACCGTTATGTGCAAATCACTCCATATAAAAAGGCACCAACATGTCTTCACAATGTTATCAGTGGCTTTTTCTGTGGGTATAGGTTTTAAATCGCCATTGCACATATTCTTTTCAAAAATCTCTTGAGCAAGGAAGAGAAATTATCCTTTAATCTTGCAGTGAAAAAGAAGAAACAGATAAGTAAACTCTCATATGAATATCCCTGCCACCATTTTTTATTATATACTAGCAAAATACCCGCGCTTCTCAGCGGAGAAGTAGTGTGTTAAAGAAGTAATGAAAAAGAAAACATTTTGAAAATAATGTAACATGATTGTCAATGTAATTGTTTTGTCACTGTTATGAGTGCCGCTGTCATATATATATAGCAAAATACCCGCGCTTCGTAGCGATGTCATGTGTTAAAGAAGTTATGAAAAAGAAAAGGAAACATTTTAAATATAATGTAACATGATTGTCAAAGTAATTGTTTTGTGTATTTGGTGGCAGCGTCACAAAGTTGTTTTCGGTAGCTGCATCAGAAAATGTACCACAACGTCTGACACGCCTCCTTTTTACTGTTTTCTCACAGCTTGGATTGCTTCTCTCTCTCTCTCTCTATATATATATATATATACATACAAACATACACACAAGTATATGTATGTGTATCTATATGTGTGTGTATAGCTTTGGTCACTGAGTGCAAGGGAAAAATAATAAAATATAGTCTAAGTGATTAAACAGTAAAACATTAACGTTTCAAGAAGTACAGGTACACTGATCACTACTAGAGTGGTTGCGGGTAAAGTACATTTTAAAGACTGTGTAACACAACAGGTAAGTAACTAACAGCAGCTAAAACGTATATGGATCATCTCTCGGTAGTAGATCCCTTTTGAAAGGCGCTACACGATGGCTGTGGTATAGAAATTAAATTTTCTATGTGAAAGTTCAAATTTGTGCCTCTGGTAATGTGCCTTACCGGCAATTAAAGAAAATTAGTTTTGTGTCCTCTGCAGTGTTAAGAGAGAAAGGCTTTGGTTTGGCATAAAAGGAAAAAAGGTGTAAAGAAAGGAAAGTTGCCTTTTTCTTTTATATAGTATAGAGAGATGTGTTCGCGGACGTTATGATCGCCTTTTGGGGACAGTCGCGGTGTGTCTTGTGTAGACTGGTGAGACGTCCCCGCCATTAATCGGCTGTGATGGCACTGTCAGTCCTCCACTCGTGTGCGTGTCTTCATAATCCGAGTTTAGGACCTCATAATCGTATACGTGCAAAAGAAAGTGTGAATCACCTTAATATTATTTTGCCGTGGTGTAGAAAAGGGGTCCCGTGTTTGCACTTGTCTGGGCTATAGCGCAGGGGGAGGATGAAAAAAATTAAAAGTGCTCACTTTGACTTAAACCAGAAGCGCAGTCAGCGTCTCAAAGGCCGGCACAGCTATGCAGCTGGCTGCTCGACTTTTGCTGGGCAGGAGACCCCTTTTGTACACACGTTCATGATATCAAAAGTCTCAGCGCTCTTTGTAGGTAATTCATATATTATATATACAGTAATCCCTCGCTATATCGCGCTTTGACTTTCGCGGTTTCACTCTATCGCGGATTTTAAATGTAAGCATATCTAAATATAGATCATGGATTTTTCGCTGGTTCGCCGCTTTCTGCGGACAATGGGTCTTTTAATTTAGGTTACATGCTTCCTCAGTTTGATTGCCCAGTTGATTTCATACAAGGGACGCTATTGGCGGATGGCTTAGAAGCTACCCAATCAGAGCATGTATTATATATTAACTAAAACTCCTCAATGCTATAAGATATGCTTCCCGCGCTGTGCTTGTTTGCTTCTCTCTATCTTTCTCACTCTCTCTGCCTGGCGGAGGGGGTGTGAGCAGAGGGGCTGTTTGCACAGAGGACACGGACGCTCCTCTACAAAATGCCGCTTTATCACGGTGCTTCTGTATACTTAAAAGCATGTATTGATTTTTTGATTGTTTGCTTTTCTTTGCGCTCTCTCTGACATTCTCTGCTCCTGACGCGCTCCTTTATGACGGCGCTCCTTTGAAGATAAGATATGTTTGCTTTCTTTTAATTGTGAGAAAGAACTGTCATCTCTGTCTTGTCATGGAGCACAGTTTAAACGTTTGACTAAAGGGTGTTATTTCATGTCTAGAGGGCTCTAATAATGTTAACAGGGTGGGAGAGTTTATAAGGGCTTAAAATATATAAAAATAACTACACAAACATATGGTTTCTACTTCGGATTTTCACCTATCGCGGGGGTCTGAACAAACCCCGCGATCGAGGAGGATTACTGTATAGCAAAATACCCGCGCCTCGAAGCGGAGAAGTAGTGTGTTAAAGAAGTAATGAAAAAGAAAAGGAAACATTTTAATAATAACGTAACATGATTGACATTGTCATGAGTGTTGCTGTCATATATATGCCTGCCTAAATAAGTCACCCTCGCTTTGCTCTTACTTTATTTACTGTTCATTCAATCATGGCTATTGGCGGAAAAATTATAAAATGGAAGGAGGATGGCTTTACCAAAACAATTATTGATGGCGCATCGATTATTCATAAAGCTTGAATTGGTGATCTGTTTTTCTATGTTAACCTCATATTTTTTCATACTTCTTCTCAAACTAAGGTGGTGCGAGGGTAAAATGAATCGGGATGCGCTGATCAGTGTAATTGTTGTACCAGGAAATCATGCATTGACAAAAGCTCCCTTTGCTTGTAATGCAAAGTGTGATTAAATGCATTATTTTTTAACGCGTTATGGAGCACATGCACCGAAGCTTCTCAGCTGTGCTTGTGCTAAGAAAAGGAAAGATTTTAAAAATAACGTAACACGATTGTCAATGTGACCTTTTGTAAGTAGTGCCTGGAGGATTCAGTGTGGAGAAACACTAGAGAGAGCGTGTGTATTAACTTGTGGATTTTTCTGTGAGTATTTGGTGGCAGTCTGACGAAGTTGCTTCGGAAGACGGCGTTAGCCGCGGAGCTCAGCTCAGAGTGAAATGAGATGAATGGGCGGGGAGATGATGACGTGACTCCCCCACCCGCCTTAACTGTCAATCCCCCACAAACACAGTCTCGGAATTTGCATAAGCACACCCCTTCACCTACAATTTTAACTTAGTTACAAAGTGATCAAAACTCTCGTTTATATCCTGCGTCCTCTCATTAAACTTGTATCCCGCATTACCTGTGGGCATGTGAAACGCCAGCGGTAGCCTGTCTATGAACTTAATTTAAAGTTTAGGCCCATTCATTCTCAATAGCAAGCCTGCTTGCACTGTTCTGCACATAGCAGGAAGTTGTCTCTTGTCAGTAATCCTCTGATTAACAAGACAACCAGCCTACAAAAAGACCTCAGGAAGCAAGTACCACAGACAGATATCTTGCAGGTGCAAACATTTAATACAAAATGTCATTTCCTCCTCTACTTCACAACTTTAAAGGCTACTACAGTTGCACGCAAACAAAATTGTACCACTGTGGCAAAAGCAAGGAAACACATGGTTGTTGTGTATATCGACCCCTAACCAGAACCTAGAGTTGCAAAATTAATATCAAAAAATGTTTGATAAGCAATACATACATACATACATACATACATACTCAGATTTTTGTGTTTTTTGGCCCTTTGGTGTTCTCAATTATGTTGATGCAATTCAGGTTTATTATTTGAATAATTATGCATTTATCAGTTTTGGTTTGGTTTGTATATGTGGATGCTTGTGCTGCCATGCCCCTTGTGTTTTGTGGATGGTTCACTATGAGGAAGGACCACTGGTCAATCTCAATTGAAGGATTGCTCTCAGGCCTGTGAAGACTCATGGGTATTACAGTGCCTCTATGGTACAATGTATGTGTTTGGTAGATGGGGTGTTTTTCCATTTTTGCTATTGCCATTTCTTTGCATTGTACTGTCTTTTTGACCCTTGGCTTCTATTTTTGAGATCCTGATTTCTGTTTAATCTTTTGGGAGATGTTTGCTAAATGTTTTTTTGGCAAATCCTTTGTGCCTCCTCTTGTTGCTTTTTGGAATTTGTTCATAAACTATCTATATAAAAAGTTGTCTTGCGGTTTACTAGCTACTGTAGGTGTTGGGAGTAATCTCTCTCCTAGGGCATGCTGAACATATTGTGGGACATTTTAAGGGTACATTTTTTAACCTATGACGGTTAAACACATTTTAGCCCACAGCAGGACAAAGCCAGCCACTCTCGTTGAAGCTGGGCTGCCTTTCAGTACACCTCCTCTGAACTGGCTGGTGGAAGTCAGCCCTGCTTCCATGGCCATTTCTAAAGACACTATTTTGGCTATTTCAAGTGAGTAGGTTACAACATAAATAACCGTAGACTTCACCTTAATTTCTCCCACAAAACATAGAAAACCCTCTGAGCAGGGAAACTAAAGAGAGAGACAATGGAACTGAAACCTTGGGTGGACAGACTGTAGCTCGAGACAGCCTTAAATCAAGGTCCAGGCCGCTGTGCTGTTAGCAGTTCACCTACACAAATAGGAGGGCCCCACTACTCCCTTGGGCTCAACATGAAAAGGAGAAGGCAAGAAGCAAAACAGAAATAATTACAAGATCATAAACAAAAAAAGATTTAAAAATAAATCCTAAAAGAAGGTAATTAACACACACTTATTAGCAAAATGAATAAATAATTTTACAAAGAAAAACAAATAGAAAACACTAAACCAAACTAAAGCCAGGGATGGAGCTCCAACAAGAATCAAATTATGTAGTCTGGAACACTTTCAGAAGACCTGTGTCACTCAACCTTGCAGCTCTCTTTAGTGGCCCCATAAGCCCAATGTCCAATTTAAAGGATCAGCTCCCATAGTTGTTCCTTTCAACCCACAGGCACATCAAAATAAAAGTATCAATTGCATAACATATGTTATTTAGTTGCCAAAAATGTCAGCAATGATAGAGAAACAAAAGATCATGTTGCATTAAAAAAAATCTTAAACAGACCCTATCCCGAACCTAAAAGAAGGCTAATTATAAAAGTTCCATATCATCTTCACCTTGCCCACATGACTCTGCACAGTAAGTGCAGCCACCTGCCTGCATTAACTCCTGAAATGAAAACAGTAAAAAATACACTTGCACAAAGGCAAAAAATGAGTAATGGCAACTTCAAGAGAAGTGCATAAATGCATTCATTCAGATATAGTGAATCCAATACTTCCATAGAGAAGCCCTCAGTTACCTGAAGGGATTATTTACTCCACCAGGACAGAGTAGCTCTCTAGTTATTAGAGTGAGCTACAATTTTAAAATATGAACCTTGCCAGTCCTATCCTCTCAAGCATTTTCGCAAGGTCTTTTCTGCATCTGGCAATTCAATACCTGCTGTGCAGCCTGTAATAAATTACTGAATGCATATATGCTCTGAGAATTTTCTAGCCTTCTTCAAATCATATATCTCATAGATTGGCAAGCTTCACCAGGAGAAGATTCTGGATTCTACCCCTTCTCTCTGTAGCTGAAGAATGGATAGCTAGATGAGCCAAAAGGTATCTAGAAAGCTAAAAAAAAAAAAAAATTGTCTTATGTTCTTACTAGCAATAATAATCAAATCACTTTTCCCCCATTCCTCATCCTACAAATGTGTTTCTTCCAAAGGCAGGCATCTTTGAATTCAGATATGAACAGAATGCTGGGTCACTGCAAAACAGTCATAATGAAAGCTTGAGGCACACTAGAATGTGAAGAACATTTAGTCCTTAATTGAGTTCAGCTATGTTCCTAGATGTCTTTATTTAAAAAATGGTTTCCAGGAAGAAGAGACATGTGTCAGCTGGGGCATACATCAGCTTCATCAATCAAAGCAAAGGACAACCAGTGTTACAGTAGGGCACCAGAATAAAGCAACACACTTTGTAAAAAGTATGAAATACAAGGTCATCAGATGAAGAAAAAAAGTTGCTGCTCTTCAAAATAGTTTAAGAAACTGTATAGATTAAATGGTATACCATTAGAGGCTAAGCTGAACTCAGCCCTCCTATATAGGAAATTACACTGCAAGATTTAGTGTTAGCTACATTGAAGAAATTTAAAACGTCTGCCATACAAGACCAGGGCTGACTACAGGTTTTTGCTGATTTAATGGGGCGAACTATGATCATTTCAAATGTGATACTGCTTTGCACTGTTCATTCACATACTAAGTGAAGGCAAGTAATATGAATAACACTGCACAAAGATGTAATACTCATCACTTCAAGAAAATATGAAATGTTTTGAGAAGAACTGTATACCTATCATTTCCTATTCATGTAACATTTCCAAAACACAGTCCACTCAAGGTTTGAATATTCCTAAGGTGCAGTTCTTGGCTTCACTATTTGGCTATTTGTTCCATGTATTTACAGTTTTTATCAAATATTCCAGAGGTTTATTTGTACACATTCAAACAAAAACATTTTTACATGCATTTGTACCTTTCCTGGTGATATGTTCATAGCCAACTAAAAATATTACCACAATACAGGTAGTCCCCAGGTTACGGACATCCGACCTACGACTTACGAACGGGGCCACAGCTGCGACGCATGCGCCTCAATAGCTGCCGCTCTGTCATCTTTGGCCTAAGGATGCTTCAAGTGGTGGCTGGAGTGGGGCGATTTCGCTGCACGCGCAATGTAGTGTAGTGTCCCTCGGGCGGCTCCCAGCAGCAAGCGGTTTCACTGCCCACCACACACAGCTGCCCCGTTCGTTCTCAGTGGGCGGCTGGTAATGCTGCAAGCGGTGACCCGGTTGTGGCTGAATGGAGGCCATCAAGGGTGAACAGGGCGGTGGGGGGTAGCATTGTAGTGTGCATCGGATGGCTGCCTATTGAATGGGGGCAATTCATGACCTGCCTTTGGCCGCACCATGTTCGTTCCCGGTGGGCGGACACGGCAGGCAGCATACAGTAGTAGAGGTGACTGTGAGATGGGCTGGTGATGAACCGTCCATCGATCCCCCCATTCATTCTCAAAAGAAAGCCTGCTTGTACTGTTATGCATATAGCAGGAAGTTGTCAACCCATTTGATGTACTGACAAGAGACAACTGGTGCCTTCCTGCTGTGATAGCATGTACAGTGCTGTGCAGAAGAGCTCATCTTAAACTTTTGTCTTCACCCTTCAAGAATGTCTCGGAAACACAAATCTGATGCAAGTGCTGGTGATACAGTAAAGAAGAGAAAAAACACATCACCATTGAAAATAAAGTAGAAATAATAAAAAGGTCAGAGAGGTGAAACTCATCATTCATTGGCAGAGCACTTGGTTATAGTCGGTCAACAACAGCATTTATTAAAATAATGTACCTGTTCCGACTTGCATACAAATTCAACTTAAGTACAAACCTACAGTCCCTATCTCGTACGTAACCCGTGGACTGCCTGTATAAAAAAGACAAAGACTTTTGGCTGCACTTTCTTGCGACAATCAATGTTGATACATTTTCATTAGGTTACAACAAAGATGATGCGTGTAACCATTTATATATATATATAAAAAAAAAAAAGCCTTTTTCTAGCATGAAGTTCAGCCTCTCAGTCAGTACCATCAGGCACAAGGCAGGAATCAGTCCTGGATGGCAGACCATACAACAAACTAAAATGTTATTTTACAAGGCATATATCTTTGGGATGCAAAAACCTCAAGAAAACACAGGGACATATGTACAAATGCAATCTACACCAAGGCAGACAGTAGCCAGATCAGTAGCTGAAACCTGGTTTCTGAAGTTAACAGGACCAGTGACTCCAACGGACACAAGAAAGACATACAGTGGGATGCAAAAGTTTGGGCAACCTTGTTAATAGTCATTATTTTCTTGTAGAAATCGTTGGTTGTTACGATAAAAAATGTCAGTTAAATATATCATATAGGAGATACACACAGTGATATTTGAGAAGTGAAATGAAGTTTATTGGATTTACAGAAAGTGTGCAATAATTGTTCAAACAATTTGCATCCCACTGTAAGAAATGAAACTACAGCACAAGAATTGCCAAATGTAATTCAGTCTTCTCCAGTAGGTTCAAGTTACCACACTTTCTCCCTCTCAGTCCTCATCTCAATGGTGTGGTGATTGGTTAGCTAGTAGCAGACCGGGACTGAGACAAAAGGTTTCAATAGAAGGGCCTGTACTGGTACCTCAGATGCTAGTGTTTAGTTTATGGACTATAAAAGAAAAGAAGACACTGCAAATATAAGCTAGTCACACCATTTTAATAATTCATAGCTTTTTACTACAGTAGTAAAAGGTAATGAAGCCAATGTATTTCAGTATTCAAGGCAGAAGCAGTTACGACAAAGATCTGTGACCCTCAAAGTAGCAAACTAGCATCAAATTTGTGAATGAAGGATTAACTAATTTACTGCAAATCTAGAACTGATTGCTGGTCACCAAAACCATTTTCTTTTAAATTCAGTAGCCGAGAGTCAGCTTTTCAGCTGTAACCACTTAAGTCAAGCTTGATTCTTATTTCTAGTTCAAAAACATGCATTTTAGTGGAAAATAAAGACACAGCTGTGAAGTCCAAGGGGTGGCTAGCCAAGCCTGTGTGCTATTACGTTCTTTACATTATATTGCGTTGAATGGACAAGGAGACCTGATGCCAAACACTAGAACATGCACAGGACGAGATAAAGTTAAATGAGTGGCACATGCAACACAAACATTTATGATGCAGTGTATGTACACCGGTGCACAATCTAAAGACATTTAAAAGCACAAACTAAAGATACCCAGTAACAATGCTCACACTAGCCATTCTTCAATACTTGTACAGGGTTCATAAAAATGTTAAGATACTTTATTTCTCCAAGGGGAAATAAAACTTTTACATAATCTCAAAAATATTATACATCATAAACTCACATAAGAACTTCTGGCTTGGATAACAGAAAGATGCTGCCATCAATAACAAGGATGTAGGTGGGAGTAAGAGGAAGTCAGACATGCTCAGATCGTACCACAAAATTTATATTTAAAGTAATTAACATCTGACTGGAGCACCTCCAGCTTGTAGTGTTCATAAATGGAATGTGCTGATAGACATTGGATTCTATGTTTGAATTTACCAGAATTCAGAACTATGATTCATTATTAAGATATTGGCACAGAGTTAATCATTTCTTTTGCTGAGTTAGCCAGGATGATACAAACTTCTCCCGGGCAGTAAAACTGCATTTAAAATGCCTGGATCAGGCATTTAGCTTTAATTGTACTGTGCTCCCTTTTTCCACATTGCATATTTATAAATATCACCAGTCATTCTCTTGTTTTTTCCATTCAGTCTGTTGAAGCCCTTCAAGTAGCATCTGAAATAAGCAGTCCTCCACAGTAAAAACAAAGTTTAACAGTACTTGAACTCACCATAACTTGGTATGACATTAAACATTTCATACAACTTATGGAAAAGCAAACACACACTTCATTATATGGAGTCTGGTCTGAATATTTTCCACCTTACTTTTATCCTTATTCTGGGACTTCACCGTTTCCAACTTCAGATGAAGAGCTTCTTTGATAAGGTGTAATGTAGCTCCCTGGTGGCAGGGATCACAGTGCTAACAAGGTGAATTTGGGAAATGTAATGCATCTCACTTTAAGATCCTCAGAGTCTCATACATTCTCACATGTTAGTCATAGGTAGCCATCAGACCCTTTACGCTCACCCTGCGTCATCTGTCACGTTCTCTGCTTCTCCAAAAGGCGCTTGAGATAGGCAGACGCAGATGTCTGTTAACTGCAGCATCTCTTCAGTTTCGCTTTATTAATAAAAATTAGATTGTGGCAGATTGAGGAATGCTTCTGAAGTTATAAATTGAAACATCAGATTCCTGAGTAATTTGGGGGAGGGGTAATTTTTGGGGGAATGAATCCACATAGACAAATAAATATGCAAAACTCTGACACATTGGCCAGGTCCAGGTTTAAACCCAGGTCAATGAAGTAGTTAGGTATATAGACTAGTCATTGTGGTATTATGCTGTCCAGCTTAAATTCTTCTTTCGGCTGCTCCAGTTAGGGTTTGCCTCAACGGATCATCTTCTTCCATATCTTTCTGTTCTCTGTATCTTGCTGTTACACCCATCACCTGCATGTCCTCTCTCACCACATCCACAAACCTTCTCTTAGCCCTTCCTCTTTTCCTCTTGCCTGCCAGCTCTCTCTTTAGCATCCTTTTCCCAATATAACCAGCATCTTTACTCTACACATGTCCAAACGAACACAATCTTGCCTCTCTGACTTTATCTCCAAACTGCCTAACATGAGCTAACCCTCCAATGTACTCCTTTCTAATCCTGTCCATCCTAGTCACACCTAATGGAAATCTTAGTATCTTTAACTCTGCCACCTCCAGGTCTTTCTTTTGCTTTCTGGTAGGTGCCACCGTCTCCAACCCATATAAACAAAGCTGGTCCTGAAGACCTTGCCTTTCAATCTTCCAGATAACAGCTTGACAAATTAATTTGAAACAATAAAATTATACACACACACACACGTTAAAATGAAGAAAATATACCAGCTATACAGTCAGGAAATTATGCCAACTTTCAAAAATTTCAAATATGCTCAAAAATGATATATTTGCCCACCCATATTTTCTAATTCCTTATTTTCTATTGGAGTGAGATAGACTTGTCAAATGGCATCAGCAGCAAGACAGGAACCAACCCAGAATAAAGCACCCACATATCCCAGAGCGAATTGTGCCCAAACCATTGACAAAAAATACAAGTCTTTGGGGGTGTTGAGAGAAAGCTTTCCACAATAAAAGAAAAAAACATTCAAATTCACACATTGAGAGGGATGGAGCCGAGAGCTAAACTCCAAAAAGGTGAGGTGATATCTCAACTAAGCAATATGTACACTTTACTGAGTAAAGGCAACAAAAACTCTCTCTCATGCTTAAATTCTACTTGCAAAGGCAAACAGTGTTGTCTAACTACTAACTGCAAAACATACATAAATAAATGAATAAATAAATAAATAAATAAAAATTAATAATCCCACACACCTCATCTCCATGCATGTTACCCACATATTTAAATTCAGGAATGCCGATCTTGTGTGTTAGGGGGTAGCGTCCCAAAACAAGAACCCACAGGTCTATACCTATAAAACAGAAGAATTAAAATAAATAAGGGCAGTAAAGTCATCCAAACTCATCAGAATTGTCTTTACACAAAACATTTTCAGCAAGGTGACCCACTCTTTATCCTCCCATCTTTTTGGGCAATGGTAGCCTCTGAAAATTCAGACTGGCTATCAACGGTTTTCACTAAAATCTACATCTTTATATTAAATGTGCATTCTATGGTTTTTTACCATGTTTACAAAGATATTAAAAACATATCCAGATAATTTAAACAAAAGTGTTCAAAATGTTCTAGTATAGCAGGACCAAATGCTTTCCCATACAACCATCTAGTCAGAGCCACATTCAAACCACAGATGTATGCAGGCACAGAAGTTGTGGAAACCAACGCATAAGCTTCAATAGACAAATACAGAGAGGGCAAAAAGTGATGAGCAAGATACTGGTTGGGTAGGGTTCGCTCCTGCTTGGGAAATACTCCATCTTCCCCTAATCCTTAAGCAAGTATGAAAAAGAACTAATGGGTGAAATGGGTTTCAATCCAAATTTTAACATGATTATTCAATAAAGGGTCAAGGGGAGTTCAGCCCATCAGTAAATGGGCAAAAGGCAGTAAACAAACCACAATCAGTGCCAATACAACTCAGATTCACCAGAAAAGCCTAACACAGATCTTCAGGTTGTAAATGAAAATTGGAGTTCCCAGACTATTAACAAAAAACTCAAACACACCACACCATGAGACACTCTCAAGGCATCAATGAAGCCAAACAAAAGCCAAGGAGGCTGAAAGTACCATTGTTTAGACTAGTGATTATTTTTTCAATTTGTCAAAAAATCTAATAAATAAGATGTAGCATCTACAGAGGCTAAGGATGCTCCGATTGATCAGCCAATCTAAATTGGCAGATTTCCACTAAAAATAAGACTTACCAGTGATCGTTAAAAACCCGATCACAAACAATGAACTTTTCAGACCCTGCTTTACAAAGCTTTATGGTAATTTTGTTTCAGTGCTCATTTGCGCAAGGTATTATGGCAGTTGACCCAGCGTGTGTCATTTGCAGCAAACCTCCTGCACTGTAAACAAAGCAGCAAGTGGAAGCTTGTTCTAGAACAGCACTAAATCACATCCACAGATTACTTGGAATTGTGCACTGGGAACTGTTTGGCCTGGGACAAGAATCTGAGGGGGCAAGGACCATGCTGTTTCAGAGCAGCAAAAAAATACAGTGCAGCCGAATGTGATGCTTGAATGATAGTGGATACCTCAACTGTCCACAAGACTCTCTGCATCAAAGTACAAGACAAAGCCTTTAAAAAAAAAACCACACACCATAAAAAACAACTTCGGGACATTTTTGTTACATACAGGTGCTGGTCATAAAATTAGAATATCATGACAAAGTTGATTTATTTCAGTAATTCCATTCAAAAAGTGAAACTTGTGTATTAGATTCATTCATTACACACAGACTGATGCATTTCAAATGTTTATTTCTTTTAATTTTGATTGTTATAACTGACAACTAATGGAAATCCCAAATTCAGTATCTCAGAAAATTAGAATATCAATTAAGACCAATGCAAAAAAAGGATTTTTAGAAATGTTGGCCAACTGAAAGGTATGAACATGAAAAATATGAGCATGTACAGCACTCAATATTTAGTTGGGGCTCCTTTGGCCTGGATTACTGCAGCAATGTGGCGTGGCATGGAGTCTATCAGTCTGTGGCACTGCTCAGGTGTTATGAGAGCCCATGTTGCTCTGATAGTGGCCTTCAGCTCTTCTGAATTGTTGGGTCTGGCGTATTGCATCTTCCTCTTCACAATACCCCATAGATTTTCTATGGGGTTAAGGTCAGGCGAGTTTGCTGGCCAATCAGGAACAGGGATACCATGGTCCTTAAACCAGGTACTGGTAGCTTTGGCACTGTGTGCAGGTGCCAGGTCCTGTTGGAAAATGAAATCTGCATCTCCATAAAGTTCGTCAGCAGCAGGAAGCATGAAGAGCTCTAAAACTTCCTGGTAGACCGTTGCGTTGACCTTGGACCTCAGAAAACACAATGGACCAACACCAGCAGATGACATGGCACCCCAAACCATCACTGACTGTGGAAACTTTACCCTGGACCTCAAGCAACGTGGATTCTGTGCCTCTCCTCTCTTCCTCCAGACTCTGGGACCTTGATTTCCAAAGGAAATGCAAAATTTACTTTCATCAGAGAACATAACTTTGGACCACACAGCAGCAATCCAGTCGAAATGCGGCTTGACACAAGGAATGCGACAGCTGAAGCCGTGTCTTGAATACGTCTGTGCGTGGTGGTTCTTAAAGCACTGACTCCAGCTGCAGTCCACTCTTTGTGAATCTCCCCCACAGTTTTGAATGGGTTTTGTTTCACAATCCTCTCCAGGGTGCGGTTATCCCTATTGCTTGTACACTTTTTTCTACCACATCTTGTCCTTCCTTCACCTCTCTATTAATGTGCTTGGACACAGAGCTTTGTGAACAGCCAGCCTCTTTAGCAATGACCTTTTGTGTCTTGCCCTCCTTGTGTAAGGTGTCAATGGTCGTCTTTTGGACAACTGTCAAGTCAGCAGTCTTCCCTGTGATTGTGTAGCCTACAGAACTAGACTGAGACCATTTAAAGGCTTTTACATGTGTTTTGAGTTAATTAGCTGATTAGAGTGTGGCACCAGGTGTCTTCAATATTGAACCTTTTCACAATATTCTAATTTTCCGAGATACTGAATTTGGGTCTCTCATTAGTTGTCAGCTATAATCATCAAAATTAAAAGAAATAAACATTTGAAATACATCAGTCTGCGTGTAATGAATGAATCCAATATAGAAGTTTCACTTTTTGAATGGAATTAATGAAATAAATCAACTTTGTCATGATATTCTAATTATGACCAGCATCTGTAGAATGCCCAGTTTGGGCCTGATAGTATTTTGGCCTAGGAACCCTTGCAGATTGTGATTTTTTTCTACTTATCTAGAGTTTTGTTTTAGTTTGTCCTCTCCTTCACAGTCCTGCCTTTTAATTGAACTCCTATTTAGATAGTTAAATAAATACAAAACATAAGGACATCTTTCTATTATGTATTATGCATAACTCTATATTAATGCATTATTATTCTTAATTTGTTTTTCTTGAAACTATTTTTGACATTTTGTAAAGCACTTTGAGTTATATTCCAAATATGAGCTACAGAAATAAATGTTCTTGCCGCATTAGGATTCAGAGTTTGTGCTTCAATTTTTGGAATTATACAGTTATCACTAACCTGAGTGAGACATGAAACTTTATTTATATTAAAAACTATAGCGAAAAATATCTGTAGGGACTTTGGCTTAAGCAAGGGGATTGGCAGTTACTGGTGAACCCTGAACAACCTAAACTCCCCAGTTAAAATTTCTAGTGCTACCTTGCATCCAGACATTGTCATCAACAGTCAAGTGGACATGTTGAAGTTGGCAGTCCCATGGGAAGAACATCTAGAAGAGGCTTTTAAAAGACAGCTCACCAGATTTGCTGGGCAGGTCAGGCAAAGCCAGTAAGTGGGATGGACAGCGAGGTACTTTAGGGGTTCAGCAGCCCACTCTCTAATTAAGACCCTCTGTTACTTGGGCATAGGAGAAGATGAGAGAAGGATAGGCATCAGCAAGACCACCAAAGTTACACAAAAGCCCCTCTATAGTTATAACTCAATTGAGGAGACAGTTGAGTAAGTAGCCATGAGCCAAATGAACATATGCTGGAGTCAGCTCAGCCCCAGCTGAGGCCCCTGAACAATGCTATATAATGCTGAAAGACCCAAAACACCCAACAATACCACAAACGTGTGATGTGTCCAGTAGCTTCAGCAGATGTATTTGCACACTGTACATCTACTATAAAATTAAAAAGTAAGGTCTGTGTGTCCAGTCCCTCAGAACAATCAGATTGGTCAGTGTAACTATGGTGTGATTGGTCAGTTTGGCAGTGGTGGCATAATGGAAAGAGGAAGTGCAAATGTGAGACATACAAGGAGTAAAAGGCATATTGACAGAGAGAGAGTCGCCTTCAAAGACAGGAAGCATAAAACTGTACACGAGGCAAGAAAAGACACCTTGAAAATATTTACCAAGTCTGAGAAGTAGTCTTTACTGGAATGCACTTGAGATAGATTGGCCACGAACAGACATTATTAAAAGCATAGGTGGCACACCAAGGGAGTCTCTTTCAAAGACAGCAAGCATAAAATTGCACAGGAGGTGAGAAAGGCACCTTGAAAATAAGCAGGCCTTACAGAAACACACAAGAGAGGGACCACCAGTGAAGAGACATTAACACACACACACACACACACGAAAGTTGCTTAAGGTACATGCAGGGAAAGAAATAAAATAATTTAAAAAGATGAAAATTACCCGCCTGTCTGTCTTCAACAGGTACTGTGGCTAGTAGGTTAATAAAACTGAAGTTAGGCAAAGGGAGAGACCTAATGATGCCTGTCATGGGTTCCCTCAGGATAAAAAGAAAAAAAAAAAAAAAAAAAGCCAGACACAACCCACAACAACAAACACACGGCAAGCACTTCCAATTAAGACCCATATACTTGTTTGGTGTCAAATCCTCACTCTTTGGGAAAGCATAGTTAAAGAAAAAGAAACAGAAGGATTAGGGAGTATGAAGCTCTTGCACAGCGTGAACTAGGACAGTACGGTTACATATATTTTCTCTTAGTGTATAGTAAGGCAACTTCTTGACCTCCTGTGGGAACAAGGCGTTTTTGCTCTTCTCCCTCATCTCAGTGCTCTATGTTGCACCGGCATACTAACAAAACATGACGACATTATCAAGCCTGCTTAACCCATAACAGGATCAAAGGGGGTTGCATGGTCATCTCCAGTTTATAATGCTTTCCTATTGTAAGAGCCTTCTCCTGTCCTATACCTCCTTAAACTTTCTGTAGTCCTATTTCTGCCCAAAGACTACACTACAAAATATCTGTACTGTACACAAATTATATGTACACAGGTACTTAAAAAGCAAAAAGCTTTTTAAGTAGCTGGCACTGAACAACGGTGCAGACGCTGGGTCTATGTTTATAGTTTTAGATCAGGAGATAGCGCATACAGGGTTTCAGTCCATTCTGCAGGCCATTCACTAATATATGTGCCAAATCCAAACAATCACAGGGGGCTCAAACAAAAGGGACATTTATCTAGTAAGCACAAAAACCAGTAAGTACATGTTGAATATTGAGCAGTTTTGAATTGTTCACTCTCCTATGTAACTATGAAGAATGCAAATGACTCTCACACAGTACTAAAACACTTTTAGAAAGTAATCCGTGATTTTTCCTGCAGATAGGACAAGGTAGTAGGAATTCACTGTTTACTCATCATCCCATACCACACACAGAATAGCAGAAGATCCAAATTTGAATAAAATAGCTCAGAATAAATTAGCCTGCCATGTTCTGTACATACATTAGATACACATTTAAAACAGTGCACCAAGTGGAAACAGCATTTCACAAATCAGTTATTCTTAACAGCTTTAAAACAGACCACAGTGTAAAAGGCCAAGTCCTGAATGGTATTATGTAAAAGACCTGAACTTAATTTATGAGTGGGGGGACTCAAATATGTGGAATCAGTGAATAGCATAGAGTTAACCAAATATGCCTTGGTAACAAAAGAAGAAGAGTACAAGAAATGTTTCCAGGAATGCATCTTAAAAGTGAATACTTTGAAGGTAACAAAAAGGAAAATTTTTTTTTTTGGCAATTTTTGGGTCCATTCTCATATGTGGCTAAGCATAGGAAGAAAATGACCAAATCAATAATTAACCAGTGTGCAACAGTTATGTATCATCTCTCCCATCCTCTTTCTGCTTGACACTGACTGGATCATGCAGAGGCCAATGGCTGATAAACCTAGAAGCATCTAGTGAACTCCATTATCTCAGCTTGAAGATCTTGACTTTGCCAACGGCCTAGCTGCCCTCTCCGCAAAATTAAATCATATGCAGGAGAAGACGGAGACTGAACACCTTTGCTAAGCAAAAAGGCCTCAACATCAGTGCTTCTAAAACACAAGTTATGTGCATAAATGCCAATGCTAGTGCATATACCTATCATAGTATATGAGGACATCAGAGCAAGACTTGGGAAAGCATACAATGCATTTGCAACACTTCAGCCCATCTGGAAAACCAAATAGTATAGCCAAAGAACAAAGGCTAGACTTTATAACAGTAATATCCAACAACAATTTATATTTACTATAACCCAAAACCACACAAGGAGTGCTGCAATGGGCTTTAAAAAACAGATTTTTTCGACAGCAGCCTTTTCTTTTGTATGGCTGTGAGTGCTGGTGTGTCTCACGAAGATCTGTCATATCTTCTGTCCCAATAAAATATCTAATGGAGATTTTTACAAGGAAACTAAAGGCCAGAGTATGGTGTTGGAGATCAAGCACCAACACTTAAGATGGCTTGGCAACATCCTCAGAATAGGCCAGAACTATACCACTTAAGGTTGCTCTGAGATGGACACCACCTGGGAAGTGCAAACAAGGCCTACCTAAAAACATCCTGGCGGCAAACTGTGGTAAATGATCTGAAGAAAGATGGACCGAGCATGAAGTAAAGCAGGACACGTAGCTCAAGACAGGACCAGATGGACGTAAATTGTCAATGCCTTATGTGCCTTTTTGGCATGAAGAGGATTTATCTAATTATAAATTGCTGCAGAGAGGGCTACTATTGGTTTTCCTTTCAATGAACATTTAGTTTCTCGCTAGTTGGAAGAGGGTATCACAAGTTCCATTTGCAGGCATTTTTCGAATACAGTTTACATGATCCCTTAAATTATTCTTCTTCCTGTATACATTGTAAAATGTGTTCATTTCCAGAGATTTTCAAATTCTTCAGTTACTTGAAACAGGATGGATCAGTATTATTTTATTTGCAATATAGCGTTTCTCAGAACCATTTTTCTATCCACCTGACTGAATAGTGGCAGACAAGAATTGGCTAGGACATTTTACAGGCAAAAGCCAATTATACCGATAATGGAGTAAAGTGCTTACATGACCAAACAGGTAACCAGAACATCATAAAATACATTCATCTCTCACACACAGACACACTACATGCGTGGTATGTCAAATGGCATTTAATTTTTTTCTGGTGTGAAGGAATGCAAGGATTTTGAGTGCCACCCAAGATTTACTGCTTTGTGCTCAATACTGCCCTACATTTTGCTCACATCTGACCCAGGCACAAAGTGCATTTAACAGAATATTAAAAAACTATTAATGCAATCAAAGCTATCCATGCACAAGCCCATAACAAGTGTTAACAGTAACTAACACACTTGAAAAGAATGTCTACTGAACATTGAGGGAACACAGGTTTATTTTAAATTACCACATCCTGCATTATATGGATATTGTGACATATCTCGGTATTGTATGGGATGTGAAGTCTTGGGGGAAAAAGCACTTTGAGGGCTCATAACACCTCCCTGGAGAAAGCCGAGTGACACGATAAGGGTGAGAGGGGGCAAAATGGAAGGTTACTTTGTTTTGGAGATGTCCCTGTAACCCAGACAAGGAGTGGTAGGGCACTGTTTATAAACGTGGCACACAAAAAAAAAAAAAAGGCCAGTTGGCATTTTGAAAATTCCCCCAGAGAGTTCGCCTCGGTGTCTCTTATTTCAACAGGTTGTCACATTTACACTACTACTACCACCACTTCTAGACGCACAACTACATACTGTATTATTGGTTGAGTGTTGCTAGGCAACGTAGAGTGTTGCATTCATGGTTAGTACTACTGCACGTATTTTTGAAGGCTGGCAAAATGTTTTTCTATTTGTTTGTCGGGACCACAGGCTAGGCCATCCAGAGGTTGCTTCTGGGCCGTCATTTAAAACAGGCTGGCAATAAGTAGTCAATAGAATATCATAATGAGGTCTCATTTCACAAGAATTACTGTACACCATTTTATTGGGCAACTTTCTTTGCACCTAAAATGTCAGGATAGGCTACAGCTGCTGGGGCCCTAAGCTGGTTTAAGCAGATTTGACAAAGGAAGAAAGATTAGACATGGTATAGACATGCATACTAGGATTTTTTTTTTTTTTTTTAAAAAGTGGCAAAAAGATGGCATTAACAAAATATAATTTGAAATACTGACCTCCTCTTAACCACATTGCTACCACAATACAGTCAGCTATTCATTACATTTTCATGAATGGCTTACCCTTAGTAAGGGCTGCAGTAATAAAGTGCAGCTATTTCTATTATGTAATCTGAATGTTGGTTTTTGAATACATCTCATTCACATTAATAAGTTTATTTCAGCCGGATGTTTAACAATCAGAAACAGATTATTTACACAACTTAAATAATATGGCAATGCACCTGGCTGAGAGGAGTGGAGTAATACTCCTAGGCGTCATACAAAAAGGGTATTTCACAAGAATGGCCTGTTTACCAGCAGCAACTCAATAGCAATCTGGAAGTGTGAAGCCTACTGTGTAAAAGGATAGAAGCACCCACTGCACATGCAGCTGTGTTTCATGACAGCTTCTAAAATATGCTTTAAAAAAGAAAGGGCTTTTTATTTAAAACAGCAGCCTTCATTGTTGAATCATGGAATACAGTGTGGGGATGAGCTGATCTTCCAACTATGAGGTTACAGGTTCAGAGCCTTTCCATTGTGGAGTGTGCAAGTCCAAGCAAAACCTATTGATTATAATAACTATATTCCATGACATAACAGCAGCTCAGCCTACACTTTGATATCACCTGAGCAGAGATCCTGACTGGACAAAACTGGGCAGCCTTTCTGGACAATATCCAAATGATTTATTTCAAGCAAGTTCAAATCACTATTTTAGGTAGGGCTTTTCCTGTTTAGGTCATTCAAAGTTCTTTGAAAATGCAGCAAAACGGAATTTCTAAAAAAATGCATGACATTCTTAAGCCACCATAAACCTGTTCAGGGTCACAAGAGTTCATCCCAGGGCTCTCTCATGGACATATCCAAGCAGAGTCAATTTAGAATTCACCAATAAACTTTACACACATATCTTTGGGGAAAATGGAAAGCATTTGCAAAGGAGCATTTTCCAAAGACATGAGATTTGAACCAAAGGACAACGGATTTGTGAGGAAGCAGTTATGTATTACTGTTATGTATTATATTCCTCAGGTAGCAATTACAGATTGGCCATCTAGCCCTGTGAAAAGAATTACTTGTGTTCTGTGTTTACCCCATTTTTAGGCAACCAACCTGGAAAAATTGTTTCTCTCTGAATTATCTTTCCCAACAGTTCTTCCATTTCTTCCCCTGCAAGGGTTTTTTTTGGAGTTTTGTCATCTGGGGACAGTCACAGAACAGGGCTGGTTAAAGCCCACTGCTGCACTCCTTGTGAGATTTTGGGCTATACAAGAAATACATTGTAACCACTGTGCCATGGTTTCACTCAGTTCTAACAAAAAAAAGTTTATTATTTAAAAGTATTTTAAATCTTTTCATCAATGTTGTCGCATCCATGAAGTTTATAAACATTGTTAATCTAATATTCAAGTCATGCGGGCTTACATAGAAAACATGGAGTCAGTCAGCCTGTACAATGTGCTTTGCTGTGAGACCACCTGTGCAGACGTTGTTCTCCATTAAAGCACAGCACATGCACAATTCATTACAGTCAATGATTGCCTGAAGTCTGGAACCCATGACCATCTCCATTTGCTAGATTTCCACCATACTGATGCTTTGCCAGTCCTTTAGTGCAGTTCAGTTACTGCTTGTTTATTGAACTTTCTGTCATCAGTTTTTTCTTTAGCAAATGAAATGCATGTCCAATTGGGTTGAACATCAAGTTGATCAACTTTGAACAATATTGCACTACTTTGCCTAGAAAAGCACTTGGTTTGCTTTCACAGTACAGTATAAGTTGGCTCATTGTCTAATTGTACTGTGAATTGTTGCCCAAACAATTTTTCAGCATTTGGCTTAATCTCAGAAGATAGTATAGCCCTATAGACATCAGAATTCATCATGTTACTTGCAGCTGTCATATTATCAATAAACACTAGTGACAGACTTCCATTTGCAGCTATGCATGATCATGCCATAAAACTTCCGCTGCCATGTTTCACAGATAATGTGGTATTCACTGGATCATTCATCGGAACAATTTCTTCTCTTCCCTTTCCAATTTTCTGGTATATCTATTGATCTTGGTTTCCTTTGTCCAAAAAAAACACAAAAAAAACCACTTTTGGCAAAGTCTAAACTACCCTTCCTATGCTTAAGGTTTACTAGTGGTTTCCACCTTGTGGTAAATCATCTGTCTTAATTTTCATGAAGTATTCTCTCAATTGTAGACTTTGGCGATTATAGATCGACCTTCCAAAGAATGTTCTTGGTTTGGTTAAATGTTGTAAAGGGGTTCTTCTTCACCAAGGACAGAATTCTGCAATCACCCAGAACTTACTCTTCTGTGGTTTTCTAGAACTTCTGGTGTTGGCAAGTTCACCAGTGTGTTCCTTCTTTAAGGATGTCTCAAATGGTTGATTTGATCACTCTTCAGGTTACCGCCATCTCTCTAAGGTTTGTTTTGTTTTCTCAGTCTTAATGCTTTTTTTTTTTTTTTACTTGCATGGACAGCTGTTTGGACATTATATTGCATGTTCACAAATGCAAATCCCACACTTGGAATCAATTCCAGGCCTTTTACCTGCTTAACAATTAACAAAATAATGAGTGAACTGCAGCAACCTGTGTACAGAACAGCTTGTCAGTCAAATGTCCAAATACTTCTGATCACCAGGGAATGAGGGGCAATGCAGAAATACCCCATTTCAAAATTCTGGTATAGAGAGGCAAATAAAATTATACAAATTGTGTCATTGTCCAAAATTTGTTATTATATTACGCGTGTGTGTGTGTGTGTAGATTATTAAATATATATACACACACAAATCTAAAACTTATGACCTGTTGTGCAACACCTCAGCTTTTGTTCAAATGTAATCAGTTGAAATGCAATGAATGACCTCAAACGGTGAAAAGGTAAGCAGTAAACTGCCCGAGGTTGAAATAAAAAGTTTAGTTTAGCAAAAAGTGAAAAAAGGAAAATTTCAGAAAATTACAAATGGGCCTTCTACTGGGAATAACTAATAGGTCACAACCTGCAGCAATTAAAGTTGAAACAATTTGCACAGGCCTCCCAACTTCTGCTGATTACTTAAAAACCCTGTCTGTCTGTCTTAAAGCAGAGTTGGAACAGATTCACATTACACCCTCTCAGATACTACTTGGACAATATTACACTGTTGAAAGCTATAAATTACAGTGATAATGGCAAGAACACAGCAATTAACAAATTAAATGACTTATGCTTTTCATTTAGAGAAACTGCAAAAATAAAATCAGTGTCAGAGAATTGGAAACTCGAATTACCTCTGATAGGAAGAGATCTGTCAGCTCAAAAGTCACAATAGCTTCAGACACAGTGGTTGAAAAAAAGCAAGTCTCTACTATGAAGAGGAGACTTTGTGCTGCAGGTCCCACAGAGTGAGTGGTGCGAAGAAAGCCATTCCTTAAAGAACAAAATAGGGCATAGAAATACTGGCTGTGGGCTACTACAGACTGGAAGAAAGTCTTGTGGACCAATGAATAAAAATTTGAAATCTTACGCCGTCTGGATGGTTAAAGGATGGTTCCTCAGTGTGCGGCACTAACTGTCAAACATAGAAGAGGAAGTGTGAAGGTTTGGGGTCCATTTGTGGAGTTGGTGACTGGCAAAAAATGACTAGCATTCTGAATTAAAAGTGTTACCAGAGTTTTGCTCTTATATTAGCAAAATATGGACACTTAATGATTCCTTGGCTAATTTGCCTTTGTTTGTTCTTTGCCTTGATTTCATGAAACATTCAGACACTAAAAACTTCATGCATTTCCGTAAATACAGGTAAAATTCCGTTACAACGAATATCTTTACAACGAAATTTTCATCACAACGAATTATTTTTATGGTCCCGACAGTTTCCCCATATGACACGAGTCTATAGAAATCTTGTTACTACAAGTACATTCACCAGATACTGCAGTGCCCAAAAGACTTTGAAATGCCTGACAATTATCCACAGAGCAGTTTTTTTTGTGGTCGCAGCTCTGTTGTGCACAACAATCCCCAAACAAACATTGTAAAAAAATTTCTCTCTTCGAACTTTGCTCATAATGTTTTTTTGACGTTTGTTTTTGGTGGTTTTCAATGATACCTTTTGCTTATTGTTCATCAACAATTGGAAAACATCCATTGGAATTTAAACGCACTGTCACCCTCCTATAGAAACGGCAGACATGAAAAACCAATAACAGTTCATATTAGAAAAGAAAAAAAAAAAAACCCTTTACATTTTTGCAGCTCTCGATTGCAGCAAAAAGAAAAAAAAGATGTTGACTGTGAATTTGGAATTGCCATCGACACTGTCAACTTTCTTGAAAGACCGAGCAAAAAAAAAAATCTCGGGTTGCAAATGCATGCGAACTGCTGCATTTGAGGTCATTGAAAAAGCAGTTGTGGTTCAGTGATGCTCATTCAAAAAAAACATTCCTATTAATGCGCCACTCATTCAAGAAAATGTGCGGTTTCTAAACTCTTGGGACCTCCTCCAACTGGACAACATACCGAAGAGTTCCTAAAGTGCGATCACCGCATCTGTGGAAGACTATTTATATGTTGCTGGGGCAACAGCAGGCTCACAGCTCTGCTGTGTCTCTCTGCCAAAGCAAACTGTGTAATGCAGGGAACAGGATTACTTGGCCATAAACCTGGCCATGACCCTGCCTGACTGCTGTGTCTGTTTATAGGAGAGTGGCAGATCATGCTACAATAAATAACCATGCTGTTCCTGTTTCAAGCTAACTAAAACTGGTTTTGCTAAAGTATTGAGGCTAAGCCTTGTGTTTTGGGGTGTAAGACAAGGACTTATAGCTCGAACCCGATGTTTTAGGATACAGTCCCGTGGCACCTAACTGCACCTGCTGGGAGCCTGCTGTTGACCTGCCCCAGCAACAGACACAAAACAATCTTACACAGACGCGGCAATTACGCTTTGGGACGCACTTCTGCATGACATTCCCGTTTGGGCGGGATCCCAAAAAGTTCAGAAACCTTACAATATGAAGACAACGACAACACGGATGATTCAGCTTCTGATTGATAACTGTGCTGCCCACAGCAGGCTTCCACATTTAGATAATGTTTGCATTGAATTCCCCCCACCCAATTGCACAGCAGTGCTATAGCCATTGGGTTTGGGCATCATTCGCACCCTGAAAAAGTGTGTTATAGCAAGGAAATGCTGAGAAAAATTCTCATCAGCATAACTTGCAGGCAGGAGAAGATTAAAATTAATGTGAAAGAAGCTATTGAAATGAATTGCAAACGCCTGGATGCAAGTTAAAGAAAGCACTATAGCTACAAATACAGAATCTCATTAAAACGAAATTTTCATTACAATGAAATATATTTTAGGTCCCTGGAAGTTCGTTGTAACGGAATTTTACCTGTACAGTAATCCCTCATTTATCGCGGGAGATAGGTTCCAAGGCCGGCCGCAATAACTGAATTTCCGCGAAGTAGGGACACCATATTTATTTAATTATTTAACGTGTATTTGGACGTTTTTAAACCCACCCTTTACTCTATTAATAACAGGGACAACTGTTAAGCAATATGAAAATCGGTAGACAAGTTTACCATTACTGTATAGCGAAGTACATGTAGCTATATAGGACGTGATGGTGATAAATATGCTGTGCAGTAAAAATGATGACGATTAGGGTGATGACTTTTACTGCGCAGTCGATGACTGTATTTTACGTCTCTTCAGACGGCGGTGCCATTTCCTGGGGCACCTCTTCCACGGTTTCCGAAGGTATATCCGTAGAAGTAGTAGGAACTGGAACTTTTTTGCGAGGCTGCAAAAACATTGTGATCGGCAGTTGCTGCCGCTGCATCTTTTTCCGGTCGAAGAGCAGCTTGTAGGTGGTCATGACGTCATCGACCTTGTTGCAAAATTGGACCGATCAAACCATATCGTCGTCCCATTCCTGTGACCGCTCTTGCAGATCCTTAGGAAGTCTGAGGGATCTGGGAATCAGTCAAAGCACCAATCACGGGCCCGATTAGAAAGCGGGAAGCTGTGATTTGTCGTCTCCCTCCCATGTACCAATCACAGCCCATGTTACAACGCACTTAGTCATCGAACTTGTTTTGTTGTTCTTAGACTAGGAAATACTACTACTATATTTAAAAACCCGCGAAGTCGTGAATCCGCGAAAAGTGAACCGCAAAGTAGTGAGGGATTACTGTACTTAAAACTGAGGTGTTCTAAAACTGACTGGTAGTGTGTGTATATTATATACAAAATACACACAGCAAAATCTTAGTAGCACTAAACAATTCCCTACAACATCTTATTCACTTTTTCAGTACCCTAAGTTTAAATGAGTTGGGTAACACTTGGGTGTTAAAGATCTGCATTATGTGGATCTGATATAGTAGAAAGAAAAGATTTCATTTGAGATTAATGAGAGAGGAAAAAAAAAAAAAAAGGATGTCAGAACTAAAGCAAGCATGAATACATACAAAAGTTCCAAAAGGACTTTTCACAATAAACAAAATTAAAGACCCAAAAATATATGCAGCCTATGATTAAGAAGAACATTATGACCTAAGATTCTAAGATTCAGAATAGGGATTGAAAAAAAAAAATACTTGCTAATGTGCAAGGCTAACTATTAGGTCAGTGTGCTGTGTACCCTGTGCAAATTCTTCCCAGTCTTGTATTTCAACCACTAGTCCTATTCCCCACCCACTCCCCCCAAAAAGATGCATGATATTATACCTTTCTAACTGTGCTTGTTTCAAAGTGGATACCCAAACCCACTCTAATTGCACTTGTTTCACCAAGGGGGGAAAACTCTTAGCAGCTGTTTGCTGGTCATCATCCCGTCCCATCCTGTAAATCATTTCTGGAGAAAACCATGAATTTTAGCTGACAACCGTTATACTAGTATTTATACATAATGCATGGCAAGTATGAATAAAATATAAAACCAAATAGCAGGCCACCGGTCATTGTCCCCCAAAAAAAAAAATGTAAAAAAAAAAAAATTATGACTTAACATGGTCAAAACTGTGTATAAAGGGAACGATTCATAGGGTTAAAAAAGGAGGTATGCAGCCTCCAATTGAACATTTACAATTTCTGTCTGCTCTCTCACTAGCAGAAAAAGAAAAATGGAAAAAACACACAATCATATTAAACAAGAAAGCCATTGCAGGAAAGAAGATAAATGGTTAGTAGTAGTATCCTTAGTACTGCTTAGTGGTATTGTTGGGTGATCGTTTGTGCATCTTTATTAAATAAAAAAAAATAAAATTCCTTCGACACGACAAGACTTTTTGGAGATAAGACTTTTTGGAAGAGAGATTAAGTCCCACGAGACGAGACTTTTCCTTGAGCTTTTTCAAGTCACACCCTCCTCTCAAAAGACCACGGTCCATTCAACTCTAATTCATGTGTATGCTTTTGTCTCACACACTTCCTGCATTCTCAGCTCTTATACATTAATGTTTTCCTCACTTTAAGTTCCCAATTAAAGAAGATGTATTATGTTCAAATCTTCTTGAAGAATTTCATCACAAACGGGTTATCTATATATATATAATTATTTTTATTATTATTATTATTATTATTATTATTATTATTAAGTACATGCGCAATCCGAGCACCGAGAAACGAGGAAGTCAAATGAATTAAACGCCAAAAATAATTGATCAGTTCCACATCAAATTGGTTAAATGCATCCAAAAATGTCACATGGTTACACGGCAAATTGGTTAAATGCGTTAACAGACTATGCAGAAACAGTTGGTGGTGACTGTGCAGAAGATGAAACCAACAACTTACAATGTCACGAAGAATATCTGCAACCATTAACAACGTCCAGTCGTACAACAAACTAAATACTGTAGAAAGAAGGACGTATCCAAGAAAGGTAATGTAGAACATCTTTTGTGGATAACGGACAACAAAGGAGATCTTTATATGCCATTCATATTAAAACATTAACAATTTCTGGTTAGAATAGCTTTTCTAACCAGAAAAGACAATTAACAAATCTCAGAGCCAAACTTTCGAAAAAGTCATTTTATTTAAGAGAGAAACACAAAATTCTCTCACGGGCAGTTATATGTTGTGTTGATGCATATGTAACAATTCCCATGAAAATAAAAATCTGTTTAAATTTTACAGCCGCATCCCCATACAAGAGCAGCAGAACCGCAAAGAGGCTAGCGTGTATCACAGGCCAGGGGTTGACAAGGAAAGCGAGCAGGGGGCAAAGCCCTCTAGTGTGTTAAAAATATTCTCCAGGGAGAATGGTTTACTTCTATTTTCTGTTATTGACAGCCCCAGTATATTTGAAATATACTGTACATTCCATCAAGCTTCCAAGGTCGAAAACTTTAGGCTACTGCCTCATTCAACTTAATTTTAAATTTAAAGCGTAAAGTATAAATAAAGTAAGATTATTCATCTTAACACTCCATAATATGATCAGTTTCACAGTTCCTAATATTTTCTAGATACTCTGTTTAAAATTGTCCTTTAAGCATGTGCTACTGCCAGCAGAGAGATACAGTAGTTAAGTCATAGCCACATGCGGTTTCAAATACTATGTGATATGAAGTTAAACCATGCCTATGCTTCATAGGGTATTCCATGACAATGACACACAGTTCAAATTAAAAACTGAAAGGAAACAAACTAGTGTAGGAGGCAGAGCCTACAACTATAGAGTGCGAAATGATATGCCTACCAATGTAACAAGATTCCCTTGGTCATAACAGTCAGATGTGCACTTGTTAGAGCTGCTGTCACTAAGGCTCTTATTACTTTTGAATATTTATAAAAATTGTTTTAAAAGTGTCCCTAGTATATATGTAGATAGAGTGGCGGGCGGCTGGGTGTGGTACCCAGCCAGGACGCCCTTGAGGACTGGAGGAGGGCTTGTGCCTCACCAGGAAGTGCTGGGAGGAAGACGACTGGGGACACCTGGAGGACTTCCTGGTGCGCAGCCGGCACCTCTGCCACACAGGGTTGCCGTTGTCCGTCTGTCTGTGTCCGGGTCCCGTTCCACAATAGTTACACATACGTATTGTGAGCTATGAAAACCCCTGAAAAACGTTGACAGACTACCTTAACATTGCTCCTTACCTTATTTGCACTCTGTCACGTAATAAACCTCACGCGCAGTACTACACATACTTAAAAGCATGTACAGCAACTGTTAATATTGGAATTGATTTTCTCTCTCCTTCCCCCACCCGCTGGCTGGGATTGGCTCCAGCAGACCCCCCGTGACCCTGTGTTAGGATAAAGCTGGTTGGACAATGACTGACTGAATATTTTATATATATCACATACTTTAATGTGACAGCCACAGTAATACTGTACCCTGCATCACCCATCAATGGCAGGTGCTCATAACACGACTGCGTTCTTTTCGGTTTTGTTTTTGGGGTGAGCTGATCCAGTGCTGGGAGCCAGAGGTTGCCCCGGCAACCTATAGGTGTTCTTCCATAGACGCAGCAATCGCACTTTGGGACAGTCCTCGGCGTGTCATCCTGTTGGGGGGAGCCCCAAAAGAGTTTATTGTAAGGTAACCATACATACACACAATTAAGTGGTTACAGAAAAGTCAATAGTATCATGCCAAGTTTATTATTCTATTGATTATTTCTACTAGTTACTGTGTAATAATGTTGCCAATTTCAAATCTGATCCACAGTGAGGTCACTGGCATTAATGTAAAACTACCTTTTAGTAATAATTAAACTTGCCAAAATGTTCTTATGTACAATATACACTGCCTCCTGAAAAAAGGAAAAGTCAGTAATCTTGACTTTGTACCTTACTACTTCAA